>NC_054740.1:2517933-2743168 GCF_018143015.1 Lytechinus variegatus | reverse complement strand
AAATGGCCAGGCGTCGTAACCTCCTGTTACAACAAAACGCCCTCGAGTATCACGGATCTTATCCTCATACTCCCTGTCAGCTAAAACCGCCGTGTCCAGCACCGGGCAGGTCAAGCAGACAGTCGCCATCTCACACCTCGGAGAGTCACCGGCAATATCATGATTCGCCGGCTCACGCACCTGCAAGGGAAATTCCCGCTAATACACAGGTGCTATCGACATACGGGCGTCGCCCGCCACTATGTCGCCAGACTCCCGATGATTGTACCCTCTTCTGCCCCCCGGCGGGGGCCGCACAGAAGAGGAAGAACAAGAAGAAATTCTAGGTCGCTAATCCCGCTTTGCGGGCAGACCTTCCTTTCTGATTCTTGTGCCGACGGCCAGGCGTCGTAACTTCATGTTACAACAGAACGCCCTCGAGCACCACGGATCTTCATCCTAATGCTCTCTGTCAGCTAAAACCGCCGTGTCGAGCACCAGGCAGGTCAAGCAGACAGTCGCCGTCTCGCACCTCGGAGAGTCACCGGCGATTTCATGATTCGCCGGCTCACGCACCTGCAAGGGAAATCCCCGCTAATACACAGGTGTTATCGACATACGGGCATCGCCCTCCATTATGTCACCAGACTCCCGATAATTGTGGGTCAGGCGTCGCAACTCTCATGCTGTTTCATACTCCCATGAGCAGTGCGGGTAATTCACCCACGCTTCATATCAGCTTCAGCCGCCTTGCTAAGCACTGTGCGGCTCAAGCAATCACCTGTCCTCTCACACCGGGCATTTATTGAAACGCTGTTCACCTACACGGTGACCCCCGTTTCTATGCAGGTGCTTCCGACATACGGCTTTCAAGCATCAATATGTCGGCAAGCTCTCGGTGACCGACGGCTGGACGTTGCATCCGTTCAGGTTGCATCTACGCGTCCCCGAGCATTACGGGTTCTTACCCTCGTGTTCTCCGTCATTATAAGACCACCGCCGTCTTATTACCGGTGTCGGGTATTGAGCGGATTGAGACTTCTCTCGCCAACCCGCACTCCGGTGAGCCATCGGCGAGTTTTACAGGCATGGGTATTCCCCTTATTATGCAGGTACTCCCGATTTCGCCCTCTACGTCAAGCTCACGTACGGCGACGACTCCTTCAGCGGTAACTCTCTCCATTCTACCCCCTAAGCGGGCCTGTAGATTGGAGGTAAGAATCTCTTACATACCGCATGCCGCACTTCTCTCGTGAGAATGTTTGGCTGCTTTTGAGAGGGCAACCTATCACGCCCGCGGACCGTCCGCCCAGGCGACGGGACCGTCGGTTTCTGGCCTGAACCTCACTTTCTATTCGAAAGTAAGGGTGCCCTGTCTTAGCTCCTACCCTTGCAAGGTCAGAGTCAGGGCTAGTACAGACACCCGTCCTCCAGCGATCGCCGCTGAAGAGAGGGCGACTCTGATATGAGCACCATCACCGCTCAGCGGTATGTCTCACTATCTCATAGCTCTCCGAGCTTATGAGTATGTATATCGGATCTGAATGTCACGGCGATTAAAAGTTCTCCTGTGCTTAGTAATCGCTATGCCTTCACCACCCGGTGCATTATGGTTATGTTAACCTATTTGTCTCGTATTCGGGCGGCTCGTACGAGCCCTGCCCGAGCTGCCATCACCGGTCGTCCCCCCGGACACCGCCGGCAGCACCCGCACCGAATACCTGGAGGGAATCAGCTTTTCATATGCTAGATATCCCTCCTGTTGACATTCACAGCTGTTCCCCAAGTCTTTCCCGGTCGGGTAAGCATCATCTCGGAGGAAAGTAACCGCCGTACATCTCATGAGATTGTTGGCTATGTACGTGCGTTCAAGCTTGTTTAAAGCCCCAGGATTCTCTGTCGGCATTCTATGCCTACTTTCTGGGCACACCCACCGTACCGGGTCGGCGAGTTTACACCAAACTGTACGCCGCCAGACCATCGGTCGAGCTCTAACAGTCTATCTTATAGACTGCCCTCTATGTGGGTCAAGCTTGCGGGCGTCTCCGCCGTTTCCTCCTTGTGTGGAGTGGTCTACGGTGGATGTCTTTACCGTGCCCGTTTGTCGAATCGTCTTCTTATTTAGAAGCTTTTTCACTGAGTCTCTCCATGTAAGTGATTTACTTCACTGGAGTTCTTCTTTTAGAAACTTAGATTCTCATCCCCCGCTGCTTAGGGCGTCATTTTTGCCGCCCCCCGCAGCTTTTTGGAACTCCTTATCTTACCGATATCGGACTGTTCCACGCTGCCGCAACCGGCGCCGGCGGTGCTTGCTCTTACGATCACCTGAGAAACCAGGCCTTGTGGCTGTTTTCATAAACAACTGGTTCTCACCGCAGACTGATGAAAATTTTTGTGATTACTTTCCTCAAGTCTCCTTACTTCTTCGCTTGTTTCTTCAAGCGAGGACATCGACACTCTTAGCGAGTTTCCGTCAATAACTTGATAGGACAGGGCCGTTGCTACCTCATTCGATTCCGTTGGGAACGTAACTGTTGAGGTATCACATCTGGCGATGTCTGCTCGTTTAGAGCATCTCTTGATTGTCGTTTACACGTAAGATCATGACAGAGACTTTTTCGCCAGCTCCCTCTGGCGTACGCTTGCTGCTGCTAGGGATTCCCCCGCCCAGCGGACATCCATCGCAGCCTAGCCTTACGGGCTCTCTCGGCGATGGTGGCTTGAGCCAAGCCACCTCTTCCACCGCGGGCGCTGCACCCTCAGGCGGGTGCTTCAATCAGTACGGGAGAAAGGGGATCCTGAGTTCTCTCTCGATCACTCGGTCTATCACACTTGTTTTGTCGTGATGTGTACCGCGCTGTTTCTCTGACACGCCCGGTTGAGCTGTTTTGACCAGACTGCTCTATTCTACATAGGCAGCAGGTCCGCGGCATTTCTTATTAACAGGATGGCACTCAGTCGCTTCTCGACTCTTGACTGCCTTACGAGTGTTTTTTTCTTAACCCTACTCTCCGTCGTTCCTGGTCCCCTTCGGACCGCTAGAAATGTTCTGCCACAGCTCTCTATCAGAATTCTGCAGATGTTCTGCCCTCACGCATTTGAGACAGATATCGAATTCTGGGCGCTTTCTCCCACGCGGAGGCTTCTGAGATATCTCGCCTTCTCAGATTGATCGATTGATCACTTACTGAGCCTTAAAAGCTTCAGTTTTCCGATCACGATTCTTGTTGAAATTTTCAACAAAATCCGAATCTTACGATCTAGTCAGCTGGTGATGTTGTTCTCCTGACACTAGGCCGAGGGCCCATGATACTTAGTATCATTCTTCTTGGGCTCTTTCTTGGAATCGTCGTTCACGACTTCTTGAGGACCGCCTATTGACGCTCCTTTTCCTTCACTCCTTGTTCTTAAGGACTTCTTCACATGAGGCTTTATTTGCCTCCCCTGTCCTTAAGGCAACGGCCTTCGTGTCTTCATCTCCCTATTTTTACGCACTTCTTAGTCTAGACATGCCTCCCTTCACGTTGAATCCGTGTTGGTCTAGCAAATCAAATGGGTATATCCCAGTTATTGATAGTAAATTATGAAAATACCATGATTTTCTTATTTACGAGATAACTGGATATACCCATTTGAACCCTCCCTCCTACCCCTTGCCTTATGTGACATGTCTTGCCCGCAGGCTCATGAGAGGAAATGGACGCCAAATTGCGCGATGATCTTGGGATAGTGCGTTGATAGGGAGATGCAGCGCGCGCGCAGGAAAAGTTGTGTACTCTATATTCGGCACGCAGGTTCATTGTAATGAACTAGCAAATCAAATGGGTATATCCAGTTATCTCGTAAATAAGAAAATCATGGTATTTTCATAATTTCCATATTCTGAAAATGAACCCCTTAACAAGTATTGGCGTGTGAAACCCTACCCTTAACAAGTATTGGAAACAAAAGGAAACTCTTGGCAAATATTCCTTGAAATTAACCCCTAAACAAGTACAGGAATGTTTTACTGTTATGGGTTCTTCGGTCGTCGGCTTTACCTTATTTGGTTTAGTACAACCGCACCTTCTACACCTCGTGCAAATCGGACTCTAAACACGAAGTGTTGGGGCAAAAAGGACATCCTTTATAAAACATTTTAATTTTGTTTTATCATCCCTGCAAATTCGACCCTAAACACGTAATTTTCCAAGAGAAATAAATACCCTTTTTTCATTATTTTTGTGTTATTGACACCCTTATAGGGCGCGTTACGTACGTATCGCGCCCTATCGTGAAAAAAGAGGTCCTTTTTTACGTGTTTTTGGGTCGCGCATGGTATCCACTCGTCAATGTAAGTGGCCCCCCCGGGGAAGTCGTCCGCGAGCATCGCTCCTTCGCAACAGCGACCAAGCCTCTCAACATTTTGGTTATTTGTAGGACGCCCTCCCGGCCGGCCTCCAGACATTGTCCTGATTTACCAAGAGACTTTAGGTCTGTGAAGTTAGTTACTTATTACTTATTCCTTATTCGAAATGTGAAGTTAGTGACTTATTCCTTATTCAAATTGTGAAGTTAGTTACTTATTCCTTGTTCAAAATGTAAAGTTAGTTACTTCTCACTTATTCGAAATACGTAGTTACTTATTCGAAATATGTAGTTACTTATTCGAAATACGTAGTTACTTATTCGAAAAAAGTAGTTACTTATTCAAATGCATAGTTACGTATTCGAAATACGTAGTTACTAATTCGAAAAAACTAGTTACTTATTCAAAAAACGTAGCTAATTATTTGAAATACGTAGTTACTTATTCGAAAAAAGTAGTTACTTATTCAAATACATAGTTACGTATTCGAAATACGTAGTTACTAATTCGAAAAAAGTAGTTACTTATTCAAAAAACGTAGCTAATTATTTGAAATACGGAATTACTTATTCGAAAAACGTAGAAACTTATTCGAAAAACGTTAATTATTCAAAATATTTAGTTTCTTAATCGAAAAACGTAGCAACTTATTCGAAAAACGTAGTTAATTATTCGAAATATGTAGTTACTTAATCGAAAAACGTAGTTACTTATTCGAAAAACCAAGTTACTTATTCGAAATACGTAGTTATTCAAAATACCCAGTTACTTTTTCGAAATATGCAGTTACTTATTCGAAATAAACAGTTACTCGAAATACCCAGTTACTTATTCGAAATACCCAGTTACTTATTCGAAATACCATCCCAGTTACTTATTCAAAATACCCAGTTACTTATTCGAAATACCCAGTTACTTATTCGAAATACCCAGTTACTTATTCGAAATACCCAGTTACTTATTCGAAATACCCAGTTACTTATTCAAAATACCCAGTTACTTATTCTAAATACCCAGTTATTCAAAATACCCAGTTACTTATTTGAAATACCCAGTTACTTATTCAAAATACCCAGTTACTTATTCGAAATACCCGTACCCAGTTACTTGTTCAAAATACCGGCCCAGTTACTTATTCAAAATACCCAGTTACTTATTCGAAATACCCAGTTACTTATTCGAAATGCGTAGTTACTTATTCGAAAAACGTAGTTACTTATTTAGGAAAAAGTAGTTATTCGAAATTCGTAGTTACATATTCGAAATACGTAGTTACTTATTCGTAATACGTAGTTACATAATCGAAATACGTAGTTACTTATTTGAAAAAATGTAGCTAATTATTCGAAAAACATAGTTACTTATTCGAAATACCCAGTAACTTATTCGAAATACGCAGTTATTTATTCGAAATACCCAGTTACTTATTCGAAATACCCAGTTACTTATTCGAAATACGTAGTTACTTATTCAAATACATAGTTACTTATTCGAAATAAACATTAACTTACTCGAAATACCCAGTTACTTATTCGAAATACCCAGTTACTTATTCGAAATACCCAGTTACTTATTCGAAATACCGGCCCAGTGACTTATTCAAAATACCCAGTTACTTATTCGAAATACCCAGTTACTTATTCGAAATACCCAGTTACTTATTAGGAATACGTAGTTATTTATTCAAATACATAGTTACTTAATCGAAATACGTAGTTACTTATTCGAAAAACGTAGCTAATTATTCGAAATACGTAATTACTTATTCGAAAAACGTAGCAACTTATTCGAAAAACATAGTTACTTATTCGAAATACCCAGTAACTTATTCGAAATACGCAGTTATTTATTCGAAATACCGATTTACTTATTCGAAATACGTAGTTAATCGAAAAACGTAGTTACTTATTCAAATACATAGTTATTCGAAATACGTATTCACTTATTCGAAAAACTAGTTACTTGTTAAAAAAACAGCTAATTATTTGAAATCCGTAACTACTTATTTGAAAAACGTAGCAACTTATTCCAAAAACATAGCAACTTATTCGAAAAACGTAGTTACTTATTGAAAATACCCAGTTACTTATTCGAAATATGCAGTTACTTATTCGAAATACCCAGTTACTTATTCGAAATACCCAGTTACTTATTCGAAATACCCAGTTATTTATTCGAAATACCCAGTTAAATATTCGAAATACCAAGTTACCTATTTGAAATACGTAGTTGCTTATTCGAAATATGTAGTTAATTATTCGAAATACGTAGTTACTTATTCGAAATACATAGTTACCTATTCGAAAAACTAGTTACTTATTCAAATACATAGTTACTTATTCGACTTATTCAAACACGTACACAATTACTTATTCAAATACCCAGTTATTTACTTCAATAACTCCATACATCTACTTGATTTGCTAGTTCAGCCCTCTGGACTGCCATACCCGAAAAGAACTCCCAAGAATTTAAAAAGCGCGAGCGCGCCCTCTCCCGTTCAGGCTTACTACCCATGATCACCGCGCAATTAGCGTCCATCTTCCTCTTTTGCTTTCGGCAAGCCACCTGTCAAGACGTGCTCAGATAAGTCTCCTAAAACTCAAATCTTTTTTGAGCTTTTGGTATATTATTTTTGCTTATCTGTTGTGCTTTCTCCCTTTTAAAATTCAATCTTTCCGTTTGTGTGTAAGATTGTGTTCAGAATTTACACCTGGCGCGACTTTTTAGCGTGTTTTTGGTGACACTTAAATTGTTTTTCTAACGTTTGGGTTCTCGTCGCGCCGCATCGCTAGCGCGTTCGCGAGGCATCGCTAGCGCGTTCGCGAGGCACCGGGCTTGGCCTGCCTACGTGGCAGCAAGCCTTCACCACCTGCCATGTTTATTGTTCTTCACGTTCAAGGTGTGGTGGTTTTGGTGCCGTTTTTGATTTAAATTCTAGACAGCCTTTACACTTTGTTGTCGAGGGTGTTATTGTTTTTTTCTTTTTGCAGGTTGGGATCTCCAACTCTGTTCCTTCCTTGCTTTCCGGAATTGATTTATTAAGATTTTCGATTTATTATTGATTGATTAATTCTTCAATTCTCTTTCCTTTCTGTTCTGAATAAATTTCTTGATTGATATTTTATTCACAGGCAGATCTTAAAGCTCAATTCCTTTTTCCTTCTGTTCTGAATAAATTTCTTGATTGATATTTTATTCACAGGCGGATCTTAAAGCTCAATTCCTTTTCCTTCTGTTCTGAATAAATTTCTTGATTGATATTTTATTCACAGGCGGATCTTAAAGCTCAATTCCTTTTCCTTTCTGTTCTGAATAAAATTCTTGATTAATATTTTATTCACAGACGCTTCGGGGATTGTTTAATTCGGCTTACGCAATTATACCTTGATTGATTGGTTATTCAATCCCCCCCCCCCCCAAAAAAAAAAAAAAAATTTTTTTGTTCTTTACAGGTGGGGTCTCCTTCCTGTTAGAAATTTTTTTGACCTTTCCCGGAATTGTTTTCTTCGTTCAATTCCCTCTCCCCTCCTAGTCTTATATTTTTTACTTCGACAGGCGGGCTCTACGATTTCTTTTTGAGGATTTACTGTGTCGTTCTTCCTCTTGGAATCGTTACTAGAGACGTTCCTCCTTCCTCCTGTTCTGAATTTCTTTACCTTTCCACAGGTTACGTTTTTCCTCTTGGAAATTATCGTAAAATTTCTCTTATCTGGAATTGTTTGTCTCTCAATCCCTTTTCTTCCTGCTCTGAAATTCTTGTTTTTGTGTTTCTTCGCAGGTGGAAACTTCGTTCTCTTCTGAACTTGCATTCATTTTTGAATTCTTGCTTCGAATTTTTCCTTCGGGCACAAAAAAAAAAGAGAATATAGTAGGGGAACCTTGTAGGAGTTTCTTTTTTCAAAGTCTCCGACCTCCTTTCTATTTTCTTACAGGCAGATACCTAAACTATTCTTAGGTTCTTCTTCCTCCCTACCCCTCCCCTCTTGATTTGTTCTGTTTGCTCAAACAAATTTCTTATAGGAGGAGGGAAAGACCACTCCGGTCTCCACTTTTAATCTAAGCGAGATCTTTGTAATAATAAAAAAAAGAAAAATTCTTGTTTTTCTTTTTTCAGGGTAGAGAGAGGTACCGATGAATGGGACTAACACAGCCCCAGAGGACCTGGTGCCCTCCACGGGGACCGTCCCGATTGCAAGTTTACAGAAGTCGGCCGCTTCCACCGGCGGCGGTGAGTATGAGGGTGCGTCGATCAGCATTCCGAATTTGCGGTCGGATGCTAAGAGTAGGAAGGCCGAGACTGTGGTGCCACGGTCTCGGACAAAGAAAAAAGTGGTAGCCAAGGCTTCCAAGCCTAAACTAGGTCCTGCCGCCGCAGCACCCATAGGGCTATGCGACCCACCGGCTACCGGGTCACCAGAAGTCCGGAGGGAGAGTGCGGTTCTCTCCCCCCGGCACAGGTCAGGCTCTCTGTCGTATAAGTCGTCCTCCGTTGACAGCATCGGCAGAGATCGCCCAGCCCCTGACCGCGAGAGGCGTCACACATCAGACTGTATAACCACAATCTGACTGTGACCACAATCTGACCCCGTCAGATTCGGGTGAAGTTTCGTTGTTGGCGGCCGCCCTGCCAGGGGCGGCAAATCGTAAGAAATCACCCGTGCCTCTTGTGCCTTCTTCTGCCCCGGCCACGCCGGCGGAGCCCGCGAAGAAGAAGAGGTCGAAGGAGAGGTCGGCCAGCCCTGTTGCCATGGGCGTTCCTCCTTCAGACCCTTGTGTCGGTGGTCAGATGTCACAGCTATTCATGCTGCTACATTCTGCTTTCGAGCAGTGCGGGTTCACCCCACCCTCGACGTCTACTCACCCCGCTGATGCCCCTGAGCATCAAGCGAGACAAGTGGGCAATAACCACCAGACACCCGGGAAATCCTCGAGCGATTCTGTTAAATCGCCAGCCAGTGCACCGGCTAACCGGGTACCTCAAGATCGCGTGTGCTTTCCAGCATTTTCGTCGATCTCAGAGCACGTGTCCCAGCCGACACGCGGGGCCACCCCGGCGCTTACTGGACTCCCTTGCCTTCATGAGAGCCGGCCGAGAGGCCGTACGGCTCCCGCGGCTCTCGGAGCTCCTCCAGGGGAGGAAACTTGTCATGGGGACAACCTCCCGGTTCAGTCCATGGAGCGAGACTCCCTTTACGAGGAGTCTCTCGAAGGCGGCCAGTGCGAGGACAACCCCTATCCCGCGGTCGACTCTTCAGTAAGCGCTCAGGCGCTGCTTGACAAGTATCTACCTCACATCTACCCTCCGAGCGGGGGTATTGATGAAGCAGGGGAGTCCTTATTTTTTCGCCCCGCCTCTTCAGGCGCTCCGAGCTCAATCGGCCGAATTGGGGGTCTCGGAGAGTGACGGGGTCGCCCTAGACGAGGCGGCTCCTACGACGAGGAAGCCGCCAGCTCCGAGGGTGCAAACCCACCCCCGCTCTGCTGCTGCCCGGAAGCGCCAGGCTCCGGCACCGCCGTCTCGAAACTTTCAAGCCTCTCGAGGCTAGCGAGAAGGCAGAGGCAGGGGAAGGGGGGGGGGGCGATTATTATGCAGGTACTCCCGAATTCGCCCTCTACGTCAAGCTCACATACGGCGACGACTCCTTCAGCGGTAACTCTCTCCATTCTTCCCCCTAAGCGGGCCCGTAGATTGGAGGTATGAATCTCTTACATACCGCATGCCGGACTTCTCTCGTGAGAATGTTTGGCTGCTTTGAGAGGGCAACCTATCACGTCCGCGGACCGTCCGCCCAGGCGACGGGACCGTCGTTTTCTGGCCTGAACCTCACTTTCTATTCGAAAGTAAGGGTGCCCTGTCTTACTTAGCTCCTACCCTTGCAAGGCCAGAGTCAGGGCTAGTACAGACACCCGTTCTCCAGCGATCGCCGCTGAAGAGAGGGCGACTCTGATATGAGCACCATCACCGCTCAGCGGTATGTCTCACTATCTCATAGCTCTCCGAGCTTATGAGTATGTATATCGGATCTGAATGTCACGGCGATTAAAAAGTCTCCTGTGCTTAATAATCGCTATGCCTTCACCACCCGGTGCATTATGGTTATGTTAACCTATTTGTCTCGTATTCGGGCGGCTCGTACGAGCCCTGCCCGAGCTGCCATCACCGGTCGTCCCCCCGGACACCGCCGGCAGCACCCGCACCGAATACGTGGAAGGAATCAGCTTTTCATATGCTAGATATCCCTCCTGTTGACATTCACAGCTGTTCCCCGAGTCTTTCCCGGTTGGGTAAACATCATCTCGGAGGAAAGTAACCGCCGTACATCTCATGAGATTGTTGGCTATGTACGTGCGTTCAAGCTTGTTTAAAGCCCCAGGATTCTCTGTCGGCATTCTATGCCTACTTTCTGGGCACACCCACCGTACCGGGTCGGCGAGTTCACACCAAACTGTACACCGCCAGACCATCGGTCGAGCTCTAACTGTCTATCTTATAGACTGCCCTCTATGTGGGTCAAACTTGCGGGCGTCTCCGCCGTTCCCTCCTTGTGCGGAGTGGTCTACGGTGGATGTCTTT
Source organism: Lytechinus variegatus (assembly GCF_018143015.1). Taxonomy (NCBI): domain Eukaryota; kingdom Metazoa; phylum Echinodermata; class Echinoidea; order Temnopleuroida; family Toxopneustidae; genus Lytechinus; species Lytechinus variegatus. Next base: position 2,732,264 of record NC_054740.1, on the reverse strand, counting down.
ACCGTACCCGTTTGTCGAATCGTCTTCTTACTTAGAAATTTTTTCACTCGGCACACTCGAGTCGCCTCGCATGCTGCTTTCATCCTCCTTCCATGCAATGCATGTGGCCAGGGTCACCGCGCGACCGAGGATGATGTAACCGTGGATGGATGTATGCTTATGCCTTCCTAACCACGATCACTACGACCCGCCTTCTCTCGGGCCGACTGTGGATGAGTCTCTCCATGTAAGTGATTTACTTCACTGGAGTTCTTCTTTTAGAAACTTAGATTCTCATCCCCCGCTGCTTAGGGCGTCATTTTTGCCACCCCCCGCAGCTTTTTGGAGCTCCTTATCTTACCGATATCGGACTGTTCCACGCTGCCGCAACCGGCGCCGGCGGTGCTTGCTCTTACGATCACCTGAGAAACAGGCCTTGTGACTGTTTTCATAAACAACTGGTTCTCACCGCAGACTGATGGAAATTTTGTGATTACTTCCTCAAGTCTCCTTCGCTTGTTTCTTCAAGCGAGGACTTCGACACTCTTAGCCAGTTTCCGTCCCTAACTTGATAGGACAGGGCCGTTGCTACCTCATTCGATTCCGTTGGGAATGTAACGGTTGAGGTATCATATCTGGCGATGTCTGTTCGTTTAGAGCATCTCTTGATGGTCGTTTACACGTAATATCGTGACAGATTTTTTTCGCCAGCTCCCTCTGGCGTACGCTTGCTGCTGCTAAGGATTCCCCCGCCCAGCGGACAGCCATCGCAGCCTAGCCTCACGGGCTCTCTCGGCGATGGTGGCTTGAGCCAAGCCACCTCTTCCACCGCGGGCACTGCACCCTCAGATGGGTGCTTCAATCAGTATGGGAGAAAGGGGATCCTGAGTTCTCTCTCGATCACTCGGTCTAACACACTTTTGTCGTGATGTGTACCGCGCTGTTTCCCTGACACGCCCGGTTGAGCTGTTTTGACCAGACTGCTCTATTCTACATAGGCAACAGGTCCGCGGCATTCCTTATTAACAGGATGGCACTCAGTCGCTTTCTCGACCCTTGACTGCCTTACGAGTGGTTTTCTTCTTAAATCCCTACTCTCCGTCGTTCCTGGTCCCCTTCGGACCGCTAGTAACTTTTTGCCACAGCTCTCTATCAGAATTCTGCAGATTTCTGCCCTCACGCATTTGAGACAGATATCGAATTCTGGGTGCTTTCTCCCACGCGGAGGCTTCTGAGATATCTCGCCTTCTCAGATTGTTCGATTGATCACTTACTGAGCCTTAAAAGCTTCAGTTTTCCGATCACGATTCTTGTTGAAATTTTCAACAAATTCTGATTCTTACGCTCTAGTCAGCAGGTGATGTTGTTCTCCTGACACTAGGCCGAGGGCCCATGATACTGAGTATTCCTGAGTATACAGGGCATTCCTCTCGAGGACATTTTGAGGGCCGCCTTTTGGCGCTCAACTAACTCCTTCACTTCATTCTACTTGAAGGACATTCCGTCCAGCGAGGCGAGATTTGCTGCTTCGGCGCTTAAAGCAGCTGCGGCTTTTCCCCCTCTCCCTAAATTTCGTTGTTTTTGTTTTTTAAATTTTCTTAGGCTTACAATTGAAAACATGCCTCCCTACGGTTTGAGTCCGTGTTGGTCTAGCAAATCAAGTAGATGTATGGAGTTATTGAAGTAAATTATGAAAATACTTACCTGATTTTCTTATTTACGAGATAACTCATACATCTACTTGATACCCTCCCACCGACCCTCCGCCTTGCGTAGCAACATGTTTCAACGTATGGGCTTGCGAAAGTTGAGGAAGATGGACGCTAATTGCGCGGTGATCATGGGTAGTAAGCCTGAACGGGAGAGGGCGCGCTCGCGCTTTTTAAATTCTTGGGAGTTCTTTTCGGGTATGGCAGTCCAGAGGGCTGAACTAGCAAATCAAGTAGATGTATGAGTTATCTCGTAAATAAGAAAATCAGGTAAGTATTTTCATAACTTATTGGAAATACCCAGTTACTTATTCGAAATACCCAGTTACTTATTCGAAATACCCAGTTACTTATTCGAAATACCCAGTTACTTATTCGAAACACCCAGTTACTTATTCGAAATACCCAGTTACTTATTCGAAATACCCAGTTACTTATTCAAAATACCCAGTTACTTATTCGAAATACCCAATTACTTATTCAAAATACCCAGTTACTTATTCGAAATACCCAGATACTTATTCGAAATGCGTAGTTACTTATTCAAAAAACGTAGTTACTTATTTAGGAAAAAGTAGTTATTCGAAATTCGTAGTAACATATTCGAAATACGTAGTTACTTATTCGAAATACGTAGTTACTTAATCGAAATATGTAGTTACTTATTCAAAAAACGTAGGTAATTATTCGAAATACGTAATTACTTATTCGAAATACGTAGTTACTTATTCGAAATATGTAGTTACTTATTCTAAATACGTAGTTACTTATTCAAAAAACTTAGTTACTTTTTCAAATACATAGTTACGTATTCGAAATACGTAGTTACTAATTCGAAAAAACTAGTTACTTATTCGAAATACGCAGTTACTTATTCGAAATACCCAGTTACTTATTTGAAATACCCAGTTTCTTATTCGAAATACGTAGTTACTTATTCGAAATACGTAGTTACTTATTCGAAATACCCAGTTACTTATTCGAAACACCCAGTTACTTATTCGAAAAACGTAGCTAATTATTCGAAATACGTAATTACTTATTCGAAAAACGTAGCAACTTATTCGAAAAACATAGTTACTTATTCGAAATACCCAGTAACTTATTCGAAATACGCAGTTATTTATTCGAAATACCCAGTTACTTATTCGAAATACCCAGTTACTTATTCGAAATACCCAGTTACTTATTCGAAATACGTAGTTACTTATTCAAATACATAGTTACTTAATCGAAATACGTAGTTACTTATTCGAAAAACGTAGATAGTTATTTGAAATACGTAATTACTTATTCGAAAAACATAGTTACTTATTGGAAATACCCAGTAACTTATTTAAAATACGCAGTTATTTATTCGGAATACCCAGTTACTTATTCGAAATACCCAGTTACTTATTCGAAATACGTAGTTACTTATTCAAATACATAGTTACTTAATCGAAATACGTAATTACTTATTCGAAAAACGTAGCAACTTATTCGAAAAACATAGTTACTTTTTCGAAATACCCAGTAACTTATTCGAAATACGCAGTTATTTATTTGGAATACCCAGTTACTTATTCGAAATACCCAGTTACTTAATCGAAAAACGTTACTTATTCAAATACATAGTTACTTATTCGAAATACGTAGTTACTAATTCGAAAAACTAGTTACTTGTTAAAAAAACGTAGCTAATTATTTGAAATCCGTAATTACTTATTCGAAAAACGTAGCAACTTATTCGAAAAACGTAGTTACATATTCAAAATACCCAGTTACTTATTCGAAATATGCAGTTACTTATTCGAAATACCCAGTTACTTATTCGAAATACCCAGTTACTTATTCAAAAAAACTTAGTTACTTATTCAAATACATAGTTACGTATTCGAAATACGTAGTTACTAATTCGAAAAAACTAGTTATTTAAAATACGCAGTTACTTATTCGAAATACCCAGTTACTTATTTGAAATACCCAGTTTCTTATTCGAAATACGTAGTTACTTATTCGAAATACGTAGTTACTTATTCAAAATACCCAGTTACTTATTCGAAACACCCAGTTACTTATTCGAAAAACGTAGCTAATTATTCGAAATACGTAATTACTTATTCGAAAAACGTAGCAACTTATTCGAAAAACATAGTTACTTATTCGAAATACCCAGTAACTTATTCGAAATACGCAGTTATTTATTCGAAATACCCAGTTACTTATTTGAAATACCCAGTTACTTATTCGAAATACCCAGTTACTTATTCGAAATACGTAGTTACTTATTCAAATACATAGTTACTTAATCGAAATACGTAGTTACTTATTCGAAAAACGTAGCTACTTATTCGAAATACGTAGTTACTTATTCGAAATACCCAGTTACTTATTTGAAATACCCAGTTTCTTATTCGAAATACGTAGTTACTTATTCGAAATACGTAGTTACTTATTCGAAATACCCAGTTACTTATTCGAAACACCCAGTTACTTATTCGAAAAACGTAGCTAATTATTCGAAATACGTAATTACTTATTCGAAAAACGTAGCAACTTATTCGAAAAACATAGTTACTTATTCGAAATACCCAGTAACTTATTCGAAATACGCAGTTATTTATTCGAAATACCCAGTTACTTATTCGAAATACCCAGTTACTTATTCGAAATACCCAGTTACTTATTCGAAATACGTAGTTACTTATTCAAATACATAGTTACTTAATCGAAATACGTAGTTACTTATTCGAAAAACGTAGCTAATTATTTGAAATACGTAATTACTTATTCGAAAAACATAGTTACTTATTGGAAATACCCAGTAACTTATTTAAAATACGCAGTTATTTATTCGGAATAACCAGTTACTTATTCGAAATACCCAGTTACTTATTCGAAATACGTAGTTACTTATTCAAATACATAGTTACTTAATCGAAATACGTAATTACTTATTCGAAAAACGTAGGAACTTATTCGAAAAAAATAGTTACTTTTTCGAAATACCCAGTAACTTATTCGAAATACGCAGTTATTTATTTGGAATACCCAGTTACTTATTCGAAATACCCAGTTACTTAATCGAAAAACGTTACTTATTCAAATACATAGTTACTTATTCGAAATACGTAGTTACAAATTCGACAAACTAGTTACTTGTTAAAAAAACGTAGCTAATTATTTGAAATCCGTAATTACTTATTCGAAAAACGTAGCAACTTATTCGAAAAACGTAGTTACATATTCAAAATACCCAGTTACTTATTCGAAATATGCAGTTACTTATTCGAAATACCCAGTTACTTATTCAAAATACCCAGTTACTTATTCAAAAAAACTTAGTTACTTATTCAAATACATAGTTACGTATTCGAAATACGTAGTTACTAATTCGAAAAAACTAGTTACTTATTCGAAATACGCAGTTACTTATTCGAAATACCCAGTTACTTATTTGAAATACCCAGTTTCTTATTCGAAATACGTAGTTACTTATTCGAAATACGTAGTTACTTATTCAAAATACCCAGTTACTTATTCGAAACACCCAGTTACTTATTCGAAAAACGTAGCTAATTATTCGAAATACGTAATTACTTATTCGAAAAACGTAGCAACTTATTCGAAAAACATAGTTACTTATTCGAAATACCAAGTAACTTATTCGAAATACGCAGTTATTTATTCGAAATACCCAGTTACTTATTTGAAATACCCAGTTACTTATTCGAAATACCCAGTTACTTATTCGAAATACGTAGTTACTTATTCAAATACATAGTTACTTAATCGAAATACGTAGTTACTTATTCGAAAAACGTAGCTAATTATTTGAAATACGTAATTACTTATTCGAAAAACATAGTTACTTATTCGAAATACCCAGTAACTTATTCGAAATACGCAGTTATTTATTCGGAATACCCAGTTACTTATTCGAAATACCCAGTTACTTATTCGAAATACGTAGTTACTTATTCAAATACATAGTTACTTAATCGAAATACGTAATTACTTATTCAAAAAACGTAGCAACTTATTCGAAAAACATAGTTACTTTTTCGAAATACCCAGTAACTTATTCGAAATACGCAGTTATTTATTCGGAATACCCAGTTACTTATTCGAAATACCCAGTTACTTAATCGAAAAACGTTACTTATTCAAATACATAGTTACTTATTCGAAATACGTAGTTACTAATTCGAAAAACTAGTTACTTGTTAAAAAAACGTAGCTAATTATTTGAAATCCGTAATTACTTATTCGAAAAACGTAGCAACTTATTCGAAAAACGTAGTTACATATTCAAAATACCCAGTTACTTATTCGAAATATGCAGTTACTTATTCGAAATACCCAGTTACTTATTCGAAATACCCAGTTACTTATTCGAAATACCCAGTTAATTATTCGAAATACCCAGTTACCTATTTGAAATACGTAGTTACTTATTCGAAATATGTAGTTACTTATTCGAAATACGTAGTTACTTATTCGAAATACCCAGTTACTTATTCGAAATATGTAGTTACTTATTCAAATACATAGTTACTTATTCGAAATAAACAGTTACTTACTCGAAATACCAGTTACTTATTCGAAATACCCAGTTACTTATTCGAAATACCCAGTTACTTATTCGAAATACCCAGTTACTTATTCGAAATACCGGCCCAGTTACTTATTCAAAATACCCAGTTACTTATTCGAAATACCCAGTTACTTATTCGAAATACCCAGTTACTTATTCAAAATACCCAGTTACTTATTCGAAATACCCAGTTACTTATTCGAAATACCCAGTAACTTATTTGAAATTCGCAGTTATTTATTCGAAATACCCAGTTACTTATTGAAATACGTAGTTACTTAATAGAAAAACGTAGTTACTTTTTCAAATACATAGTTACTTATTCGAAATACGTAGTTACTAATTCGAAAAACTAGTTACTTGTTAAAAAAACATAGCTAATTATTTGAAATCCGTAACTACTTATTCGAAAAACATAGCAACTTATTCCAAAAACATAGCAACTTATTCGAAAAACGTAGTTACTTATTGAAAATACCCAGTTACTTATTCGAAAAACGTAGCAACTTATTCGAAAAACATAGTTACTTATTCGAAATACGCAGTTATTTATTCGGAATACCCTGTTACTTATTCGAAATACCCAGTTACTTATTCGAAATACGTAGTTACTTATTCAAATACATAGTTACTTATTCGACATACGTAGTTACTTTTTTGACAAACGTACTTACTTATTCGAAAAACGTAGTTACTTATTCGACATACGTAGTTACTTATTAAAAAAACATAGTTACTTATTTGAAATACGTAATTACTTGTTCTAAAAACGTAGCTACTTATTTATTCGAAATACATAGTTACTTATTCGAAATACGTTGTTACTTATTCGATATACGTAGTTACTTTTTCAAAATACGTAGTTACTTATTCGAAATACATAGTTACTTATTCGAAATACCCAGTTACTTATTCGAAACACCCAGTTACTTATTCGAAAAACGTAGCTAATTATTCGAAATACGTAATTACTTATTCGAAAAACGTAGCAACTTATTCGAAAAACAGTTACTTATTCGAAATACCCAGTAACTTATTCGAAATACGCAGTTATTTATTCGAAATACCCAGTTACTTATTCGAAATACCCAGTTACTTATTCGAAATACCCAGTTACTTATTCGAAATACGTAGTTACTTATTCAAATACATAGTTACTTAATCGAAATACGTAGTTACTTATTCGAAAAACGTAGCTAATTATTTGAAATACGTAATTACTTATTCGAAAAACATAGTTACTTATTCGAAATACCCAGTAACTTATTCGAAATACGCAGTTATTTATTCGGAATACCCAGTTACTTATTCGAAATACCCAGTTACTTATTCGAAATACGTAGTTACTTATTCAAATACATAGTTACTTAATCGAAATACGTAATTACTTATTCGAAAAACGTAGCAACTTATTCGAAAAACATAGTTACTTTTTCGAAAAAACCAGTAACTTATTCGAAATACGCAGTTATTTATTTGGAATACCCAGTTACTTATTCGAAATACCCAGTTACTTAATCGAAAAACGTTACTTATTCAAATACATAGTTACTTATTCGAAATACGTAGTTACTAATTCGAAAAACTAGTTACTTGTTAAAAAAACGTAGCTAATTATTTGAAATCCGTAATTACTTATTCGAAAAACGTAGCAACTTATTCGAAAAACGTAGTTACATATTCAAAATACCCAGTTACTTATTCGAAATATGCAGTTACTTATTCGAAATACCCAGTTACTTATTCGAAATACCCAGTTACTTATTCGAAATACCCAGTTAATTATTCGAAATACCCAGTTACCTATTTGAAATACGTAGTTACTTATTCGAAATATGTAGTTACTTATTCGAAATACGTAGTTACTTATTCGAAATACCCAGTTACTTATTCGAAATATGTAGTTACTTATTCAAATACATAGTTACTTATTCGAAATAAACAGTTACTTACTCGAAATACCAGTTACTTATTCGAAATACCCAGTTACTTATTCGAAATACCCAGTTACTTATTCGAAATACCCAGTTACTTATTCGAAATACCCAGTTACTTATTCGAAATACCCAGTTACTTATTCAAAATACCCAGTTACTTATTCGAAATACCCAGTTACTTATTCGAAATACCCAGTAACTTATTTGAAATTCGCAGTTATTTATTCGAAATACCCAGTTACTTATTGAAATACGTAGTTACTTAATAGAAAAACGTAGTTACTTTTTCAAATACATAGTTACTTATTCGAAATACGTAGTTACTAATTCGAAAAACTAGTTACTTGTTAAAAAAACATAGCTAATTATTTGAAATCCGTAACTACTTATTCGAAAAACGTAGCAACTTATTCCAAAAACATAGCAACTTATTCGAAAAACGTAGTTACTTATTGAAAATACCCAGTTACTTATTCGAAAAACGTAGCAACTTATTCGAAAAACATAGTTACTTATTCGAAATACCCAGTAACTTATTCGAAATACGCAGTTATTTATTCGGAATACCCAGTTACTTATTCGAAATACCCAGTTACTTATTCGAAATACGTAGTTACTTATTCAAATACATAGTTACTTATTCGACATACGTAGTTACTTTTTTGACAAACGTACTTACTTATTCGAAAAACGTAGTTACTTATTCGACATACGTAGTTACTTATTAAAAAAACATAGTTACTTATTTGAAATACGTAATTACTTGTTCTAAAAACGTAGCTACTTATTTATTCGAAATACATAGTTACTTATTCGAAATACGTAGTTACTTATTCGAAATACGTAGTTACTTATTCGAAATACATAGTTACTTATTCGACATACATAGTTACTTTTTCGACAAACGTAGTTACTTATTGGAAATACGTAGTTACTTATTCGACATACGTAGTTACTTATTAAAAAAAACTTAGTTACTTATTTGAAATACGTAGTTACTTGTTCTAAAAACGTAGCTACTTATTTATTCGAAATACATAGTTACTTATTCGAAATACGTAGTTACTTATTCGAAATACGTAGTTACTTGTTCGAAATACATAGTTACTTATTCAAAATACGTAGCTACTTATTCGACATACGTAGTTGCTTTTTTGAAAAACGTAGTTACTTATTCGAAATACATAGTTACTTATTCGAAATACCTGACGTAGTTACTTATTCAAAATACGTATACTTGACTATAACTGACTGTCGGGTAATGCAAAGCTATTCCAACTGTACCTTGTCCTTGCTTAGTATTTTTAATTTTGTCGATGAAATATCAAAATGAATGTCATTTTTTTGTAATGTGAACATGAGCCCTCTTTATCGACATTGACTAGAATGTACTGATTTGCAGTCTTTATTTCAAGACTCTCCAATTAAGCTTGCGCTTCGCGCTCGATTCATAGTGATCCAAATCCATATTTATCCTTCACTTTGGACAGTACTTCAAAAGCTATTACTTTCTGGTCAGTAGGCCTACATGTATAAAGGTATAAAAAAAAATCAGCTCGCGCTTCGCGCTTGCATATGAAATTCACAGCTTGTTCAATTACATTAGGAATCTGAGTTTGTTTTGTGTTTTTTTAACACAAGGAGGATGTTAAGTTTATGTAAAAGGTTTTCACATCGCACGTCTATAGATATGTGTACTGACTAGCTGACTATAATTTAATTAGTATGTCCAGGTTAGGGGTCTAAATCTTCATATAAATACCAAAAAAAGGGTCGAAATCTTAAAAGAAATCATCTTGTGCTTGGCGCTTGCAACATTCATTCAGGGGCGGATCCAGCCTTCGCCAATAGGGGGGGGGGGGCGGAGTTTTGTTTCACACAATAATTTTCCCCGATCGGAAGCTCGAAGATAATTTTTGTTTGTTTCTTTGTAGGGGTAGTCCTAATAGTCACTTCTTAGCTTTATTCTTAGAAATCAAGATAAATACAGTATATAATATCATAATCCTTATGTATATAATGCGAAGCACGAGCTAAATTTTTGGGAAATCCTATGTATTTTTTCCTAAAATTTGAACATTCTGGGCAATGTTTGTTGTCCTGAAAAAAAAAGCGTATTATCCAACTAAATAATTACCACGAAAAGGAAACGGAAGCAGGTACCTGTGTTAAAGACTGCATACAGTTAGCCATGAAGACGCGTTTCATATTAAAAAGTCAAATAATGCGAGCGTGAAGCGCGATCTGATTTTTGTTTTATTTGACAATTCTACCTAAAGAATGGAAATTCTAAGCACTTTTTGTAACTTAAACAGAATAGGTAATTGATGCCAGCTCATGTCATCATATGAAAATGATGACTGTCTTCCTATTTCTCTTGCTAATATAAGCGCAAGATCTTTAAAACAAGAGACAATATTATTATTAAAGTAATATGTTATTCATGAATGCATAATGAATGCGCGAAATCTGATGTTATTATGGCCTGAAAAATTGACATTTCAAGCTTCTTTGTAATTATAAATAGGATGCATCAGTTAATTTATTTTTAAACATTAGTGCGAGTGCATGTTGCGAGCCTAATTTTTTTATACACTCATGAAAAGGGGATTTTAAGTAGTTTGTTGTATAATCAACATTGAGACATAAATCGCCAATCAAAATGCGAGAGTGCAGCGCTAGCTGGTACGTTTTGACAATCAGATCTGAAAGGGGATATTTTGAAAACTTTATGGAATACGCTAATATAATAGATAAGTCAAAATTTGAAAGCGCCCAGCAGAAAATGTTAATATTCAGACCATAAAACTGACATTTATACAGACTGAGCACTTTCCGAGATGAAATATGATTTGGATATTGACTTCCAAACTTGATATCTAAACTCCATATTGAACAAGTTTTAAAAATCACCTACCATCCAATGCAAGCGCGAGTGAAAATCTTATATAGTGACATGAAAGAATCTTTATTTTCTAAATCTTCCCCTCATCTTATATTACATTATATTTTTTCCATTTTCCTTCATGTTGGAGAGTAGTTTAAAGGTTCCCGTTCTGGGGTCCGTAACACAAGAGTTTATTGCGATGGATTGCAAATATGAAAGAACCGCACTGATTGGTTCCTGGTCAGTAAACCAAATGCGCGTTGTAACATTGATATTCCCGACCTTTCGTTTGAGGACGCGCACGCTAATTTACGACGGTAGTTGATTTGGAAGAGACTTTTTTGGCCCGTCTTCATGGTCGTAAAACTCTGTCCTGAAATGCAAACTGCATGAGTGACATGATATTTTTTTTTTCGTTTAGCATCTGCAACAGAAACATTCAATATACGTTTCTTGTGCAAAATTCTGGTCTAGGTTTTTCGATTAAGTAACTGTGTGTTTGAATAATTCGAATAAGTATCTACCTATTTCGAATAAGTAACTACGAATTTCGAATAAGTAACTGGGTATTCGAATAAGTAACTGGGTACTTGGAATAAGTGACTGGGTATTTGGAATAAGTAACTGGGTATTTTGAATAAGTAATTGGGTATTTTGAATAAGTAATTGGGTATTTAGAATAAGTAACTGGGTATTTTGAATAAGTAACTGGGTATTTCAAATAAGTAACTGGGTATTTTTAATAAGTAACTGGGTATTTAGAATAAGTAACTGGGTATTTTGAATAAGTAACTGGGTATTTCAAATAAGTAACAGGGTATTTATAATAAGTAACTGGGTATTTAGAATAAGTAACTGGGTATTTTGAATAAGTAACTGGGTATTTCAAATAAGTAACAGGGTATTTTTGATTAAGTAACTGGGTATTTCGAATAAGTAACTGGGTATTTCGAATAAGTAACTGGGTATTTCGAATAAGTAACTGGGTATTTCGAATAAGTAACTGGGTATTTCGAATAAGTAACTGGGTATTTCGAATAAGTAACTACGTATTTCGAATAAGTAACTATGTATTTCGAATAAATAAGTAGCTAAGTTTTTAGAACAAGTAACTACGTATTTCAAATAAGTAACTACGTATTTTGAATAAGTAACTCTATTTGACTAAGTATACGTATTTCGAATAAGTAACTAAGTATTTCGAATAAGTAACTACGTTTGTCGAAAAAGTAACTACGTATGTCGAATAAGTAGCTACGTATATTGAATAAGTAACTATGTATTTCGAACAAGTAACTATGTATTTCGAATAAGTAACTATGTATTTGAATAAGTAACTATGTTTTTTGAATCAGTAACTATCTATTTGAATAAGTAACTACGTATTTTTAATAAGTAACTACGTATTTCGAATAACTACGTTTTTCAAAAAAGTAACTACGTATGTCGAATAAGTAGCTACGTATTTGAAATAAGTAACTACGTTTTTCGAAAAAGTAACTACGTATGTCGAATAAGTAACTACGTATTTTGAATAAGTAACTACGTATTTTGAATCAGTAACTATCTATTTGAATAAGTAACTACGTATTTTTAATAAGTAACTACGTATTTCGAATAACTACGTTTTTCAAAAAAGTAACTACGTATGTCGAATAAGTAGCTACGTATTTGAAATAAGTAACTACGTTTTTCGAAAAAGTAACTACGTATGTCGAATAAGTAGCTACGTATTTTGAATAAGTAACTATGTATTTGAATAAATAACTACGTTTTTCGAAAAAGTAACTACGTATGTCGAATAAGTTTAGCTACGTATTTTGAATAAGTAACTATGTATTTGAATAAGTAACTATGTCTTTGAATAAGTAACTACTTATGTCGAATAAGTAGACGTATTTCGAATAAGTAACTACGTATTTTGAATAAGTAACTACATATTTCGCCCATATTTCAAATAAGTTACTATTACGAATAAGTAGCAAGTAACTAACTTCACATTTTGAATAAGAAATAAGTAACTAACTTCACATTTGAATAAGGAATAAGTAATAAGGAATAAGTAACTAACTTCACATTTTGAATAAGGAATAAGTAATAAGGAATAAGTAACTAACTTCACGGACCTTAATATTCACTCTAACTCGTGTCAATAAATTCGTTTACCCACTAGACCATGGAATATGAACCGAAATAGGATTCTAGGGTGGATAATGAGTGAGTCATATCCATTTCAGTGAATGGCGGCCATCTTGGACGCCATCTTGAAAATAACTACTTTCCTATGTGCGGATTTTGGTAAATTTTTAGTATGTTATTCCTGAGGTCAAATACTGCCAGAAACAGTCGAAAAATCATTTGTTGCAATTTGTTCTGGATCAAACCATATATTGACTAGTCTATCCGACTCAGACTAATGGGGAATGTGTTGGATGAAAGCCTGCTTCTGCATAAGACCATGCGTCTTGAACTCGCCTCACAAAAAAAGGTTTTGTTGCGCCATAATGTTTATTATTGTTTGTTGTTGTAAATGTTGTGAATCGATTATACCTGTTATCGATATCTTGTTTGATTAGCATTTTTGTCTTTTTTTCTCTGTGATCATGTCATATATTTTGTTAATATTTCATTTTGTAATTGCTGAAACGCATTAGTATATTAATTTCTAGTATTTTTGAAGTTTGATGTATAAGTTGTATAATTATATTGTAATGGATTTATTGTATAATTTATAATTATGTTTCAAATAGTTTGTACAAATTGTTTATAGAATCTGATTATGTATGTTGATTTGAGAGAATATAATAAAACATCCTTAAAAAAAAAAGAAAATAGCGATCAGCCTTTTGGCCGCAGCGTTCTATCTCGTTCCTAATACTCGCCTAGTATTATCTATTTTATTGTTAAACTCTGGTGTGGTGACAGCTCGTGGTTCGGACTGAGGGCCTAATATAGTTTTCTAACCACCCCAGGCTACCGGTAATCACGCCTATATTCTGAGGGCCAGGCTTCCGTTGTACTTATGGTGACTGCCACTGTTTAGGTTCTCTCTTTGCATATTGATGACTGTGTCGTAATATGCCAAGGTCAAGGCCAAGGGCACCGATTCGACAGAGGGCGATGCGGTTAGGTTTATCGGGGAGCCGCTCCCGTTCATCAGTTTCTGACTCGAGAGTGCAGTTAGCCCCTAGTGTTAAGCCACTTCGTAGTTCCTTTTTGCGCATGATCAAAAGATTCTACGCATGGTCAGAGGATGGTCATTTGTCCTAAAGTGACATGGTGGTATAAAATCTAATGAGATAAGCACCAGCTTTGATTATTCATGTATTCTTTTGAATTGTGGTTTTTCCTTTATATCCACAAAAAAAACAATGCGTCCACGAACGGCTGGTATTTCAGTTTGCCAAGTACATTGTGCAACATGCTCTGATATGCATTCAACGTAGAAATGCAACAAATAGTAATACCTTTATAAAGTGTTCATTGGTGTGCTATTCTAGTCGCCTTGTCTATCCAATTTCTTCATCCTGCTATGTAAGGCAAGCTTACGTAATATCTGCCTACCATATTGAAAGAAATGGAAGGTCATTTGACCAAAATTGTCCATGAAGTAACTACGAACTGGTATATTGGTAAAAAAACCTCCTTTATGCCTAATCTTGATCATGATAATAGAAGGAAAATGAGAGTAGAATTGGAGAGTGGAAGTGAAATTAACATGATAAGCGAGAATATAATTGATGAATTAGGATTGGAGATTGTTATTGATGAACAAGCATTGTATGATTTGTATGGTATTGATAGAGCCTATATCAAGTATATGATGTCATAGGTTATTCATACTTTAGTCTGTTCAGTAGTGGTGTCAAAATGGAATATCTTGGAATAGTTGTCGGTGAAGATGATGGTATTGTGGCTGGGTCACCTTTCACAGAAGACGATGAAATCATGGTAAGACATTCAATGCATCAGATTATTTTCAGTAACAATGCATTCTTTGAGTAAGATGAAAATGAAGAATGTTCAACATCTGTGGTGTATAATGAACATGCAAGTGTTGAGTCTAGAGTGGTACCCGTTACTAGGGTTACCAAGGAATGTCTTTCTGCTATCTTTATTTCATCTGAGAGCAAGCCTAAAGTTAGCCTTGATGTGTTGAACGTTGAGCCCTGCTCATCTGGTAGTATGTCAGGAGATTCTCACAAGGTGTGAGAAGAGTATATACCCTCTTATGGTCTGTCTGGCAATTTGCATTATCATGTTGATACTCGTCTTCCTTCAGGGCATAATTTTGAGATTAGGTGTCTTGGGGCTTCTCAGGCTGCGTTTATGCGACCTGAAGCCAGAATCATGATTTGAATCATGATTCAAAGCACAAACATGAATCATAATATCACAGAATCAGCATTTAGATGACCTTCATTCCAATGCTGTTTCTCCTCAGATTCGGGCCAATCCAGTGTGCATTAAATGCGCAGTTTGACAGAGGAAGCTTTTCGCACGTGTTTCGGCTCACGAAAAATATTTTCCTTCAAGAATTCAGTCTATACCTCATTTTGTTTACTTCTATCATATAGGGTCCACATGCTTCTATTCATCTTGTTAGTTTATCCAAAATGGTATTCGGAAGTGATTTTCAGCGTAGATCCAATTTAATTACACTCAACAACAAGTGTATAAATGAGATCATTGTCTGTCCAGTTAATTTATTTACTAGAAGTTGAAGATGAAGACATGACCCCCCCAAAAAAAAGTAGTGGACGTTGCGATGACCAGAACACAGAACTTGAACATGACAAAAAATGCATGCATAGTACATGACCATGTACATACAATGAGCATATAGAGCGCCTTGAGCTCGGCACAACAGTCAGGTCATAGAATCATGATTGTAATCACGATATCGTTTATTCGAACTCTTTTGTACGTGATTCTGCAGAAACGTCTTTCCAAACGCTCCTTTTTTCGTGTTTCATGTTTGCGATTCTAATCATAATTATATTCAATTTCGACTAAACGCAATCGTGATTCTGCAGAATCATGATGTGAATAATGATTCTGCAGAATCATGATTTGAATCATGATTCAGATCATGATTCTAGGGTAAAAAGTGGCGGATAAACGCACCCTTAAGACATGTTTGTGTGATAGTTTGTCAGGGCAAAATAACATCTACCCCACTTTGTGTAACAATGAGGAAAGTTTCCCACACAAATCTGAGTCATGCACACCAATTTCGTGGAACAACAAATTGCTTGTCGATGTAAGCATCTCGGTCTCTGTAGACAGTTTGCCCAAGACTGATTTACATGAGTCAAACGTAATACGCTCGATCATTCCGCGTAACGACTCGCACGTTCTGTGTACCGGAACACAGTGACACAATCCCAGACGTCATCCAAGTACAAGCAACCCCTACACTTACCAGGGGCGGATCCAGCTTCCGCCGATAGGGGGGGGGGATTTTTTTCCACCCATATTTTCCCGATCGGCCGCTCAAAGTTGATTTTGTTTGTTTATTTGAAGGGGTTGTCCCAGTGGCGTAATGAGCCAACAATTTTGAGGGGGCTCGACATGGCGTATCGCATACAATTAATAAGAAGTTGCGAGCGAGCAAAAATTTTTAAATTTTTAATCCAAAAATCCAAGTTCGTGGTAAATTTTGACATATGTGGAAAATAATATTGTATTTCACCCTTATCTCTTTCCTTTTCACTTTTTTTCTTAGTCATGAACCATTTTTTTTTTGGGGGGGGGGGGCAGAACGCCCATGTCCTAAAAGTCATTTCTTAGCTTTATTCCTATGACCAACATAAATGTGTAATAATCTCATAAGCCCTATTTAAATAATATCAGCGAGAAGTGCGAGCAAAAAGAAATGTGAAATTTCATGTATTTTGTCCTGAAAATTGAATATTCTTTGCAATGTTTATGAACCTCAAGAAGATGTGTATGTATAGATAATAAGAAGCGCATTTTCAATAAACATGCCCGCGCATGTTTAAGAGTTAGACAGAATCTGAATACATTTCATTTTTTATCATGAAAACTAATAATGCGAGCGCGTAGTGCGAACTGAAAATATTTGATATTCCGATATGAAACGGGTAAATTAAAGCACTGTGTAGGGAAATTGTGATGTGGAGGTATATAGCACTCAATAAATGATGCAAACGCGAAGCGCGAGCTGATGGTTTATTATCATTTTTACCAAGAATCGGGACATTCTAGACCTAAGGACATTTTGTCATCATATGAGAGTGATGACTATCTTCCTATTCCTCTTCCTTAGCGCGATATGAAATTTGTCGGTATTCCTTTCTGAAAAAGGGACAATTTAGTTATTAGGAATTTATACAAATTTCTTATTTATTAATCTAATAAGCCTAATGAGTGCGTAAAATTTGTTGACATTGAGGCCTGAAAACAGTGGCGTAACAGGCGGGGTGAGCAGGATGGGGTAAGTTGCCCCCCTGGCGAATTTCACCGGGAAAATAAAAAAAAACGGGGGAAAAAATAAAGGAAGAGGGGAAGAAAGGGAAGGGGGAAGGAAAGGGGATAGGGAAGGAGGAAATGGAAAAAGCAAAAGAAAACGAAGAAATTATCATGTTTTGTCTCACCTGCATAGCAGAGTGAGAATATAGGCGCCGCTTTTCCGACGACGGCGGCGGCGACGCACAGTTGGCCAGAATGAACCCAAAGTGCGCCAAAACCTAGTATTCACATATTTGTACGATTAAATTTGGCAGATAGGGGTAATTTCATCCGTAGAATTCAATAAAAGTATTTTCAAATATTGATGGCGTCGTTAAAACACTGTTTTCTGATTGGCTGTTAACATTTGAGAAGAAATTACATGTTTCTACTGATTCTACAATAAGTTTCAAATTTTCAGAAACTAGTTTTAGAGAAATTCCGGCCATAAGGAAGCATATTAGCAAACAGCAAACAAATAAAGAGGCAAACAAACAAAAAAGTCTATGCTCGGGGTACAAACAATTCAATTTGTGACTTGAGTATTGCTTAAAAAGGGCGCTCTACCATGAATCCGGAATTGTAAAATTAAAAGTGAAATTGTAAAAAAAGGGAGTATTTTCCGGGGTATTTTCATTCCCTGGGTACAATGATTAACCACACCTGAATTAAAATGGACTGATACCAGAAGTGGAAAGTGAAATCTTTAAAATAATTATTCCAATGATAAATAGTAGAGGCCGGGTCCTCTGCAGGTCAATCGGTACAAGGCCCTACAAGGCCTTCCTATTTCACCAGGACAAGTTATACAAAGTTATTCCGAAACAGTGTCTCTGTTATCTCACAAACCATTATGTCTTTGGTGAGAGGATCTTTTAGCGTACTTTGAACATCAGGGGGAAGAGGCTGTGCTTGTTGTACTCTTAAAAATTTGCTACTAATCACAATGTCACTAGTTAGTCTGTGGAATACGTATAAAGTCAATAAGAGTCATAAACCAAACAATCCTTGAAATGATAATATGCACTCCCTTCTTGATTGATTTTAACAATAATCTATAGCAAATTTAGAATGAGCCAAGAGATAAACGAATTCATACGTGTATGTGAACTTACAAACCCTTCATTTTTTTTTTTTGGGGGGGGGATAAATACTAATAATGATAATGCAACTTATACATGTATAGATCCCACGTATCTGTGCATATTTTGGTAGAAAACTGAGAGAGACCAATCACATCCCTAGTCATGTGTGTTATAGCGATATACAGTAGCCCCTACTTGGTTTATGAACAACAAAACAAATTAATAATCTTACCCGGGAATCTTACCTTAAGAATTAATCTTCTCAGAATCAGCATGTCAGATATGCAACACGAGATGGAACAGTTTGACATCAAAATGAAGTTGTTTTACATGTATTATTATATAGTTTGTGGAAGTGGAACTGAAAGCTTGTCTGTACGTATGTTTAACGAAAATATTACGAGACGGTGAGTTTCACAGAGATACGGTCTTATACGGTCCCGGAGGGAGCGGGAGTTTGTTTAATGTCACCCGCAACGTTCGGCACGCGCATAATGGGACACTAACTTGGAACGATTTTTGTGATAAATACGGCGAACATGTGGTTGGAAAATTGGTTATATCTCCAGAAAATGCACGAACATTCAGCTTAATTTGGTATCAATGTAAAGCATGAACTATAACAAAGACCGTCATGGTATTTACAAAGCAGCAATCGGCAGCAATTTGTAAAAGAAATGCTCATGAAAAAAAATTGTTAAAACCCCCCATTGTCAAATGGTTTCGTCCAAAATTTCCTCTGAAGGGATTATTATTTTATCTTGAAAATTTTTGATCACTTAAAATAATCATTCAACAAAGAGTACCGTGAATTAAAAATAAATTAAGCGATCCGTTTTGTTAAAACAGTGAAATATCTCAAACGTGTCATTTTCACATGCGGTAGCCGTAAAGGGTCATTTTCCGGTAATATTGAATAAAATGGGCAACTAATAATCAATTTCATGGAGAAATACTGTATCGAGACATCCTACAGGTTCTTATCTTTGCTTAGAACATGAAAAAAACAAAATTTGTTTCATGACCAAAAACCAGTTTTGGCGCACTTTTGCTCTCTCCTGGCCCATTGTGCGACGGCGGTGGCGGCGTCAACATCAAATCTTAACCTGAGGTTAAGTTTTTGAAATGACATCATAACTTAGAAAGTATATAGACCTAGTTCATGAAACTTTGCCATAAGTTTAATCAAGTATTACTGAACATCCTGCATTAGTTTCAGGTCACATGGCCAAAGTCAAAGGTCATTTAGGGTCAATGAACTTTGGCCGATTTGGGGGTATCTGTTGAATTACAATCATAACTTTAAAAATATGTTGGTCTAGTTCATAAAACTTGGACATAATAGTAATCAAGTATCACTAAACATCCTGTGCAAGTTTCAGGTCACATGATCAAGGTCAAATGTCAATGAACTTTGGCAATAATGGGGGTATCTGTTGAATTACCATCATAACTTCGCACGTTTATTGATCTGACTTTTGAAACTTGGACATAACAGTAATCAAGTATCACTGAATATCCTGTGCAAGTTGGAAATGAAGGTAGAATGGAATAAGTCAAAAGCTTACTTGGAAAAGAAGGTAGAACAAGAAAAAAACCAACTCTTAATAACACGACCGGGCTGCCGAGGACTGAAAATAAAGAGCGGGAAGAAAGATAGATTGCATGCATACACCATTGTGCTATAAGCTTGTTACATTTTATGCAAAAAAGCAATCAGGGCCTTCCCCAGACTCGAAGCAGTAGGGGCTCTTCATCTATAGGCCTAACATTCAAATGGCTCTATAACGCCCCCCAAGTAGGGGCCCTTCCTACATTTTACTTTTCATTCAATCATCACTGGAGTACAGGTGGGGGTATTGGTCTTGGTTCCACACCCAAGGGGAAATAAAATAAATTATAGGAGACAAAGTAATGAAACGAATGGAAACAATGAAATGTGTTATTTGCTATATATAATGGAAAATCTATCCCATAATTAGAATTCAATTTCAATAGGCAATTAATTTTCTTACCAGCTCGCTTTGCTAGCTGACGACTTTTACAAACTAAAATTTTCCGACATCGCTATGTTTTGCCTTCTCAAAATATTTGGGTCATTACGCAACTGGGTTGAATAAATGTGTTCTGTAAAAGCTATATCCTGTATATACCTGCGATTTGATTAGGAATAGCGACAATCTGCGAGATTGAAATGGCTTTGATATCAAAAAGTTCCGGGGGATCCGCCCAGGACCCCAACAGCAAAGCACTGCCGTATACATGGTATATGAGTATGGAAGGGTTGGGCGATGGCCCCCGAAAGTTCTGCAAACAAAAAAAGGAGGAAAGAAAAACAAAGGAAAAGTGTAGGACTAAGATTTTTTTTACTGAATATAATATAAAAAAATATCTCAAAGTTAGATTTTCGTGGAAAGGTGATATTTTTTTCTCACTCTCTTTGCACTTTCGGGATTTATATTAAGCAGCTTTTTAGCACATGCGCCATACTGCGCCCCTTGTTTTTTTTTTTTACTCTTCACGCTACTGCCGCAAAAAGTCCTGTTCACAGTGGCATACAGACCACAAAAAAAGGAATGGAAAAAGAGAAGATTGAAATATATTATCTGGATATCATGTCAAAATCTATTACAAAATTGAATGTTTGCATTACAAGGGTCAACATTTTTGCTCGCTCGCTTCGCTCGCAACATTTTTTTAAAAGATAAATTCTGCTCGATACGCAATATCTGGCCCTCTCAAAATCGTCGCCTCATTACAACATTACGCCTGTTCATACCATATGACCCACTCTCACTGGTTTATTATATTCACTCGCGTTCGCGTCGCGTTCATAATCATTCGCGTTTTGGATTTTTGGCGATTTTTGTTTAGTTTGGTAAGATTTTTTTTCGTACGGTGTCTTCAATGGGACAAACATGCCATGAGAATGAAATGAAATTGAAATTCGAGTTTTGTTTTAAGCCGGCAATTAAGTACCTTAAATAAAATATACTCGACTACTGTTTTAACATAAACAAGCAAATTTTGACTACTATAAGGAAAACTTACGGGCCAAAATATGGAAGCTTAAAAGTGCCACCGAGATGTTGAGATAATTATCTCGGGAAGTCGACATCTTGATAGCAAAAGATAAGATGACGAGATCCCAGATCTCATCATGTCGACATCTTTTAGAAGAGATGATGAGATGACAAGATCCCGGATCTCATCATGTTGACATCTTGTAGAAGAGATGATGAGATGACAAGATCCCGGATCTCATCATGTTGACATCTTGTAGAAGAGATGATGAGATGACAAGATCCCGGATCTCATCATGTTGACATCTTGTAGAAGAGATGATGAGATGACAAGATTCCGGATCTCATCATGTTGACATCTTGTAGAAGAGATGAGATGACAAGATCCCGGAATTCATCATGTTAACATCTTTTAGAAGAGATGATGAGATGACAAGATCTTGGATCTCGTCATGTCTACATCTTTAAGAAGAGATGATTAGATGACATGATCATGGATCGAAGATCTTGTCATCTGATCATCTCTTCTACAAGATGTTGACATGATGAGATCCTGGATCTTGTCATCTCATCATCTCTTCTACACGATGTTGACATGATGAGATCCTGGATCTTGTCATCTCATCATCTCTTCTACACGATGTTGACATGATGAGATCCGGGATCTTGTCATCTCATCATCTCTTCTACACGATGTTGACATGATGAGATCCGGGATCTTGTCATCTCATCATCTCTTCTAAAAGATGACGACATGATGAGATCCTTGATCTTGTCATCTCATCATCTCTTCTAAAAGATGACGACATGACGAGATCGGGGATCTTGTCATCTCAACATCTCTTCTAAAAGATGTCAACATGATGAAATCCGGGATCTTGTCATCTCATCATCTCTTCCAGAAGATGTTGACATGATGAGATCTGGGATCTCGTCATCTTACCTTTTGCTATCAAGATGTCGACTTCCCGAGATAATTATCTCAACATCTCGGTGGCACTTTTAAGCTTCCATACCAAAACGATCATTTTGAGTGAGAATACACACAGGACGTGGAGCATGTAATGCTCGAGCGAACACCACTGACGCGCCAGTGCGAGCACCCACCCAGCCGAGTGCGGACTGATCCATTATGCGTGAATAGGGGTGTACAATGTAAACAGGGGAATTAAGTTGGTTAATAATTGCATTGCAGTGTTCGCCCGACAAAATGATGTCTCTCCTCTTCCTCATGAAATAGTGAGCCAAACATCTGCTAAAGTGAACGATCCTAATGGCACCAGTCTCCACTGCGGAAGACTCCATAGCGTGAGTTGTAATGGGTATTGTCAAGCTCCCTTACCTCTGTGGTAATGGTTCAGTCCATATCACGATTTCACAGCAATAAACATGACGTCATTGTCGTAGTTTTGGTACATTTCTTGTGATTCGACGACAAACTTTGAAGAAAAAATAATCACTGGATTTCTGACCAATCACAAACATTTTGATATCGCATGATAGGAAATTTATCAAGCTGTCAGAAGCCGTCTGCCTTTTAGTTTAACGAACTTTGGATCGCCCGCCAGCTGCGAACAAAGAGCTCAGTGTAAGCAAAAACCCCGCGATTTCTGACATTTCCCAAAGACAAACTGCCTGTACTAGACATCTTTGAAGAAAAAATGATCAATGGATTTACATTGTAATTGAATAAAATGTATACCATTCAAAAGAGAATGAAATCAACTTCTAGAATCCGTGTGCCATTAGGGGAAATACCACCCCAACGCGGAGATATGAACAATTTAGTGCAAAAATGTCCCAAGTTTCACTGCGTTTCACGTGTTGTAGCGAGTGTGTGCGTATACACACGGCGCTAAGGAGCGGAAGTTTTCCTTATGGTTTTAACATAATAACATTCCACATATTTGACCTGATTTCTGTTTGATTTTTTTTACATCCCACATCGTTATCTTAAATTTACTCCAACATGTACTTCTCTCTCCGCACACTCGATTTGGTACCGGTACTGGACTGCATAGGCGGCGGAGCAGAGGATTATCTTTCGTTTTGGGGGGGGGGGGGGTGTTACACCCACAAATGTAATAATCGCCCACAAATGTAATAACGCCCACAAATGTAATAACACTTTACCCACAAATGTAATAACGCCCACAAATGTAATAACACTTTACCCACAAATGTAATAATTTCACCTACAAATGTAATAATGCACTTTACCCACAAATGTAATAATTTTTGATCGCCCACAAATGTAATAATGACTTTACCCACAAATGTAATAAATTTGAAGGGATTTTTGGCAAATCCGTTCTGAACTAAAATCGTATAGTAATGCGTTCATTTAGCACAAAAGTGCAAAGTCTCATTTCCTGACCCGGTTAATTAACAAATTATAATATAAGTCCAAAGTCTTTATTCCAAACCCGGTTGTTTCAAAAATTATAATATAAATCCAAAGTCTTTATTCCAGACCCGGTTGTTTCAAAAATAATAAAATGAGCCCAAAGTCTTTATTCCAGACCCGGTTGTTTAAAAAATTATAATATAAATCCAAAGTCTTTATTCCAGACCCGGTTGTTTCGAAAATAATAATATGAGCCCAAAGTCTTTATTCCAGACCCAGTTGTTTCAAAAATAATAATATAAGCCCAAAGTCTTTATTCCAGACCCGGTTGTTTCAAAAATTATGATATAAATCAAAAGTCTTTATTCCAGACCCGGTTGTTTAGAAAATAATAATATAAGTCCATAGTCTTTATCACAGACCCGGTTGTTTAAGAAATAATCATATGATCCAAAAGTCTTTATTCCAGACCTGGTTGTTTAAAAAATAATCATATGATCCAAAAGTCTTTATTCCAGACCCGATTGTTTCAAAAATGATAATATAAGTCCAAAGTCTTTTCTCCAGACCCGGTTGTTTCAAAAATTATAATATGAGCCCAAAGTCTTTATTCCAGACCCGGTTGTTTCAAAAATAATAATATGAGCCCAAAGTCTTTATTCCAGACCCTGTTGTTTCAAAAATCATAATATAAATCAAAAGTCTTTATTCCAGACCCGGTTGTTTAGAAAATAATAATATAAGTCCAAAATGAGATACATTAATTATTCCAGTGGAATAAAAATGAGAATCGAGCTTAGTCTTTTCTGCAGACCCGGTAACTAAAAGCTGAAACTTTATAGTAATGTGTTAATATAGCACAAAAATGCAAAATCTATTTCCAGACCAAGTTAATTAAAAAAATATAATATAAGTCCAAAGTCTTTTTTCCAGACCCATTTATTTAAAAAATTATAATAATTATAAAAAACAAAGACCCACGATCCTATTTATGTTGAATAACATGGAAATGTAGCGTAGTCTTTCTGTCAGACCCAGTTATAAAAGTCATTAAAAACACAACAACAACAACAAAATAAAGACCCTGCAACCATTAAAGGTCAAGTCCTCTTCAGAAAAATGTTGATTTGAATCAATAGAGAAAAATCAGATAAGCACAATGCTGAAAATTTCATTAAAATCGGATGTAAAATAAGAAAGTTATGACATTTCAAAGTTTTGCTTATTTTTAACAAAATAGTTATATGAACGAGCCATGCAGCTACATCCAAATGAGAGAGTCGATGATGTCACTCACTCACTATTTCTTTTGGTTTTCATTGTTTGAATTATACATTATTTCAATTTTTACGAATTTGACGATTAGGACCTCCTTGCCTAAAGCACAAAATGTTAAAATAAATATCCACGTGTTGCAGGAATGAAACTTCATTTCACATGACAATGACGAGAAAATAAAAATGTTTCATATTTCATTTAGGAAAATACAAAAGAAATAGTGAGTGAGTGATGTCATCAGTTCCTCATTTGCATACCGACCGAGATGTGCATATAACTGTTTTGTGAAATAAAGCGAAACATTAAAATGCCATAACTTTCTTATTTTACATCCGATTTTGATGAAATTTTCAGTGTTATGCTTGTTGAATTTTTCTCTTTTTATTCAAATCAAGTTTTTGTTGGGGTGGACTTGTCCTTTAAAAAAAATGATTTCTTGTATATTCCTTCCTTTTTCTATGAAAAAACCTAAATAACAAAACATTAAAATACATATGAAAAAAAAACTGAGAAATAAGATATCAGTAAACAATAGGGGGATTACTTCCCGAAAACGATAAAGTTGTTGATTGACGATCTATGATATATTATATAAAAGAAAAACATTCTAACAAGAGGGGATAACCATTCCATTCCATGTTTTTATTTGGCAATAAGTCATGATTGACTATTTTTGCCACCCACTGTATGAGAAGTAGGGTAGCAATTTTATTAAGTATTATTTTTATTACTTCTTTTTGTCTCACCTGCATAGCAGAGTGAGACTATAGGCGCCGCTTTTCCGACGGCGACGGCGGCGGCGTCAACATCAAATCTTAACCTAAGGTTAAGTTTTTGAAATGACATCATAACTTAGAAAGTATATGGACCTAGTTCATGAAACTTGGCCATAAAGTTAATCAAGTATTACTTAACATCCTTTCAGAGTTTCATGTCACATGACCAAGGTCAAAGGTCATTTAGGGTCAATGAACTTAGACCATGTTGGGGGAATCAACATCAAAATCTTAACCTAAGGTTAAGATTTTGAAATATTATCATAACTTAGAAAATATATAGACCTGGTTCATTAAACTTGGACATAAGATTAATCAAGTATCACCAAACATCCTGCATGAGTTTTACGTCACATGACCAAGGTCAAAGGTCATTTAGGGTCAATGAACTTTGGCCGATTTGGGGGTATCTGATGAATTACAATCAAAACTTAAAAAGGTTTTGGATCTGATTCATGAAACTTGGACATAATAGTAATCAAGTATCACTGAATATCTGGGCAAGTTTCAGGTCACATGGTCAAGGTCAAAGGTCATTTAGGGTCAATGAACTTTGGCTGAATTGGTTTTTTTGTTGAATTACCATCATAACTTTGAAAGTATGTTGGTCTAGTTCATAAAACTTGGACATAAGAGTAATCAAGTATCACTGAACATCCTGTGTGCATTTTAGGTCACATGACCAAGGTCAAAGGTCAATGAACTTTGGCCATAATGGGGGTATCTGTTGAATTACCATCATAACTTTGCAAGTTTATTGATCTGACTTTTCAAACGTGGACATAAGAGTAATAAAGTATCACTGAATATCATGTGCAAGTTTCAGGTCACATGATCAAGGTCAAAGGTCATGTGAGGTCAATGAATTTTGGCCACATTAGGGGTATTTGTTGAATTACCATCCTATCTCTGTAAGTGTATTGGTCTAGTTCATAAAACGTGGAAATAAGAGTAACCAAGTATCACTTAACATCTTGTGCGAGTTATAGTAGTTTTCAAAGTCAGCACTGCTGCTATGTTGAATCGCGTGATGCAGGTGAGACGGTCAGAGGCATTCCACATGTTTATTATTATCATTTCTTGTATATTCATTCCTTTTTTATGAAAAAAACACAAAACCTTTAAATACATGTAAAACAAAACACTGAGGAATAAGATATCAGCACACAATATGGGGATTACTTTCCGTAAACGATAAGGTTGTTGATCGACGATCTATTAGATATTATATAAAAGAAAATCATTCTGACAAGAGGGGATAACGTTTTAACAAGTTCTTCGGTACTTTAAATTTTCAGTGTACCAAACACCATTTGTAGTATATTCAGCATTTTTTTTTTATTAGTTACAATTCCAATAATCTCAGTGGCCTAAGATATATTTTCTGGGGTTATATTGACCCGTTAAGTAAAGAGAGAGAGAGAGAGAGAGGATTTATGTGATCAAGAAGTGATAAGATAGGGAAAAAAAACTAATTTGAAATGACTGAGAGAGAGACAGGCAAAGAAAGAAGAGCCTCCTCCCACACCCGTACCAGAGTTACGGAGTTAGGCTGTCCCGTCGGTGGATTCAGGTCCATCAACATCTTGAGGTTTAATCTTTCCAGGGGGCAAACGTGTGTGTTTGAGTTTTGTCAGACGTGTCTCAATCAGATATGATTATTTACGTCTGGGACCGACCTTTAACGTCACCATCCGAAAGACGTGACCAGGGCTCGAACCTCTGCATCAATTTGTAACTTCCCCACATAGCTTGGATTACAGGCGCACGCCACAACGCCCAGTCTTTAAATATGGTGTAGTCTTTGCTCTAGACCCATGCAGTTATTTCAAAATAGGAAATTATTAGAAACGATAAAAACAGACAAACAATATTAACAAAGACGCCACAATATCATTGATGTAGAATAACGTTGTTGTTATTTTGGGTTTTTAAGGCGCGTACCATTCAGATCTGAATATTTACGCCTTTTATTAATTTGACGTTTTTGTGGTATGCCTTATCACAGGGTTTTATATTTTGGGAGATGCTGGTGTCTAAGTTTTTAGATTAATCTTTTGCTTAATTTGTATTTTAAGAGAACTGGATGTGGAGTAAAGACAACTCTCTAAACCCAAGCATTTTAACTGGGTTTAATTTTAAAGATTGGTCTTAGCTTTGATTTTTTTTCAATATTTGTTTATCTTATAAATAGCTGGGTCTAGACGAAGGTCTAAGTATAATAATAATGTTATTCAACAGGAATAAGAATATGACAAAGTATTATGTTTTTAAGATTGTTTGAATTAATTTCTAAATGACTGGGTCTGGAATAGAGACAACGCTCTAAACATGTGCTTTTGTACTTGGTCTTAATTTGGAGGATTGTTGGTTCTTAGATTCGTTGTTGGGGGTTGGGTTTTATTGTTTTTTTTATTCTTGAAATAATTGTGTCTGGAGGAAAGTCTACAATCGATCTCCATGTTATTCCACAGTAGTTAGATTATTGGGTATTTGTTTTAGACAATTTTATTTTTAAATAATAACCAAGTCTGGAAAATGGACGTTTTCTTTGCAAATGCATAATTACAATGTTTTGTAAGGGTCTTAGTATTATACAAAAGAACCTGGGTGTGGGGAAAAGACACATTTTTTACTGGGTGTAACTTTTGAAAACTGGTTTTAGATTTGATTTTCTTTTTTAATTCATTTCTTAGATAACCTGGTCTGGAGGAAAGAGTACGTTTTACAACTCATGTTATTCCAAGAGAATATGATAGGGTCTTATGTTAGAAGATTTTTTTTCGTAATTTTTGTAATGATTAGGTCTGGAATAAAGACAACATTCTAAACCTCTTTTTAAAAACATGTTCTTAGGTTCAAGGATTGCTTGGTATTAGATTTGGAGTTATTTATATTTTTACTCTTAGCCTTATTTTGAAAAACAAATGACTGGGTCTGGCTGAAAGACTACGCTATATGTCCATGTTATCCAGCATTAATAAGATTATGGGGTCTTTATACGGTTTTTGTTGTTGTTGTTGTTGTATTGTTATTTACAATTTTTGAATAACAGGGTTTGGAGAAAAGGCTAAGCTCGATTTTCTTTTTTTCCACTGGAATATCATTATGGTATCTTAGTTTGGACTTATATTATAATTTTTGAAATAACTGGGTCTGGAAAAAAGACTTTGGACTTACATTATAATTTTTGAAACTACTGCGTCTGGAAAAAGACTTTGGACTTTTGTGCTATTTGAAGGCATTACTTAAAAAAGAAATCTCAGGAATATTTATAAGACCTAGAATCACAATAATCTTACCAAAAGTAAGAGAATTTCAATATAAATTACTTCATGGTGCAATATACACCAACGAACATTTGTTCAAATTTGGTTTTAAAGATACTAATATCTGTTCATTCTGTAAACATAACCCGGAATCTTATGAACATTTATTCTGGCTTTGTAATGATGTTAAAGCTTTATGGCAGAGGGTCATTGAAAAACTTAGTTTGATAAAGCTTCAAAATGCAGAGTGGAAAGATATACATGTGGGAATTAATGGATCCGATCTTGAAGTGAAATTTTGTAACACGGTAATCTTTTTAATGAAATATATCATTTTTAGATCAAGGTCAGAAGGTAGAGTTCCTACTCAAGAAGAGAGTATTCAGAGAGTCGTAGAATATCGAAATGAAGAAAAAGCAATAGCTATTAAAAGGAACAAGTTAGACAAGCATTTATTAAAATGGGAGAGAATGTACCGAAATGGCAGGACTGAGGGCGATATCCAGGTGTGATTTGGGAGAAAGTACTGTGTAGGTGTGTGTGAGGGTGTATGTGAGGGTGTGTGTATGTGTGTTTTGGGGGGAGGGATAATGAAGTTTTCCTTTGGGATGGGTGATTCTTTGGGATGTTTTTTTTTTATTTATTTATTTATTTATTTTTTTTTACTTGTCGATTTCTTTTTTTGATTTGCTTTGTCTTTGATGAGTGCAAGCCAAGTAATCTCATATAGTTTTAAATCATTGTTGAATATTTGATACATGAAAGGAAAAGTGTTAGGCATATTATATGTATTTTTTTTAAGGGGATCCTAGTGTCAGTATATCTATTTGTTAAATTGGTTTGTTTTGGATTTGGGTCTACTTTGTTTTGTTCTTTCTTTGTATTCCATGTATAAATAGCCCTCCACAAATGTGCAAGGGAAGACGTTTTGATTGGGGCGGGGGGGGGGGGGGGGGAGGAGTGGTGTTTCAAACATTTTTATAACTGATTTCATTGTTTCTCCTTTAAGTTATATATGATTTATGCTGGTATTAAGTTAGTGAAAAATGTCCAAATATGAAATGTAAAATATTATGTGTTTTGAAATGTTAATTTGAAATGTTATATATTTTTGTTCATGGAATCAGAATAAAACAATATGAAAAAAAAAAAAAAAAAAATTACTATAGGGTTTTAGTTTTTAGTTTTAATCAACGGTCTGGAGAAAACACTATGCTTGATTCTCAATTTAATCATAGCGCGTATATTCACAATATGTTCAATATAATTTAAAACAACAACAAAGACTTTGATTCCACCAGTTTTAATTAACTGGGTCTGGAGAGAAGACAAGGGTTGATTCTCATTTTTATTCCACCGGAACATCATTATCGTATCTTAGTTTGGACTTATATCATAATATTTGAAACAATCGGGTCTGGAATAAAGACTTTGGACTTATCATTTTTTAAACAACAGGGTCTGGAAAAAGACTTTGGATTTATATTATAATTTTTAAAACAACCGGGTCTGGTGAAAAGACTTTGGACTTATATTATCATTTTTGAAACAATCGGGTCTGGAATAAAGACTTTAGGCTCATATGATTATTTTTTAAACAACCAGTACTGGAATAAAGACTTTAGGCTCAATTTTTTTTAAACAACGGGTCTGGAATAAAGACTTTGTACTTATATTATAATTTTTGAAACAACCGGGTCTGGAATAAAGACTTTGGGCTCGTATTATTATTTTTGAAACAACCGGGTCTGGAATAAAGACTTTGGATTTATATTATAATTTTTTAAACAACCGGGTCTGGAAAAAGACTTTGGATTTATATTATAATTTTTGAAACAACCGGGTCTGGAGAAAAGACTTTGGACTTATATTATCATTTTTGAAACAATCGGGTCTGGAATAAAGACTTTGGGCTTATATTATTATTTTTTAAACAACCGGGTCTGGAATAAAGACTTTGGATTTATATTATAATTTTTGAAACAACAGGGTCTGGAAAAAGACTTTGGATTTATATTATAATTTTTTAAACAACCGGGTCTGGAGAAAAGACTTTGGACTTATATTATCATTTTTGAAACAATCGGGTCTGGAATAAAGACTTTAGGCTCATATGATTATTTTTTAAACAACCGGGTCTGGAATAAAGACTTTGTACTTATATTATAATTTTTGAAACAACCGGGTCTGGAATAAAGACTTTGGGCTCATATTATTATTTTTGAAACAACCGGGTCTGGAATAAAGACTTTGGATTTATATTATAATTTTTGAAACAACCGGGTCTGGAATAAAGACTTTGGATTTATATTATAATTTATTAATTAACCGGGTCAGGAAAAGAGACTTTGCACTTTTGTGCTATATGAACGCATTACTATACGATTTTAGTTCAGAACGGATTTGCCCAAAATCCCTTCAAATTTATTACATTTGTGGGTAAAGTCATTATTACATTTGTGGGCGATCAAAAATTATTACATTTGTGGGTAAAGTGCATTATTACATTTGTGGGTGAAATTATTACATTTGTGGGTAAAGTGTTATTACATTTGTGGGCGTTATTACATTTGTGGGTAGTGTTATTACACGGGTCGTGTGGTCCAGTGGTTAGAGCATTGGACTCATAATCGCAAGGTTGTGAGTTCGAACCCCAACTCTGCCAATGTCTCCACTCTGATAAAAAGGCCCGAGAGTGATATCTGTCGTCTATAACGTCAGCCACTATGACTGATAAACCTAGACGTAAAACGTTTCATAGGTAATTGGTTATATACCAGATTGGCGTTTACCAGCAAAATGCTGTCCTGCCGAGTTCCTACGGGAGTTACCACAAACAGAAACATTTGTGGGCGTTATTACATTTGTGGGTGCAACAGGGGGGGCGCAACAATAGCCGTCCCTCCAAACACAAAGGATAATCCTCTGCTCCGCCGCCAATGCTGAACGGAACTCATTGGTCACAAACACACGAACTTCTAAGGTGTAGGGTATCATTAAAATTTTTTTTGTGCAAGTCGTGTTTTTACTTTTTTTACCGTGCTTTTCTCTCAAGACACTTTAGCCTCTTGACAGCTAACTTGAATTTCACTGAATCTCTTGTCTTTTTTTCTTTGGGGGGGGGGGGGGGGTTCGTGAAAATCATCCAATGCATGAGCGCGCCAGCGAGGGCTTCAATGACATATTAAATATTAATGATTTAGGACGATAATCATAATACTGTTGCTGGAACACGAAACGATCTGGAAAGATACACTATTTCATGAGGTGAAATTATTATTATTATTATTATTATTATTTTTTTTTTTTTTTGGGGGGGGGGGGTTCCGTAAGAATCATCCAATGCATGAACGCGTCAGCGAGGGCTTCAATGACATATCAAATATTAATGATTGAGGCCGATGATCATAATACTGTTGCTGGAACACGAAACGATCTGGAAACATTCACTATTTCATGAGGTGAAATGATTCATACACGTAAATTAGGCCATTGCTCGCCAAATTCAACCTTAGAGCCATAGGCGGCGGAAGCGGGGGGGGGGGCTTAATCCCCTGAAAAAAGGAGAAAGGAAAAAAAGGAAGGGAGAGAGGAAGAAAAAGGGAAAGAAATAAAGAAAAAAGAAAGAAATAAAGGAGAAAAAAAATTAAGAAAGAAGAAAAGGTAGGACAAGCTACTCTCGATTTTGCTTTGGAGGATTTCTCCTGAAGCCTGTGGTATCCTTTATAAAGCATAGTGAGGTGCTACAATTTCATAATATCATTACTTTTTGCTTCTTCCTTTCTTTGTGAATTATTCTACACTAACGTAAAAATGGGGGAGGAAAAAAGTGCTGAAGAAGAAAAGCAAGACGGAAGGAGGAGAAGTAGAAGAAGAAAAAAAGAAGATGGAGGAGGATATACATGTAAGGGGAGTAAAAATGAAGCTGAGAGAATTGAGGGGAGGATGTAGAAGAATAAGAGAAAGAGAAGGATAAAATAAGGGGGGAAGACTGAATAAAGGGAGGAGGTGAGCAGGAAGAGGAGGAGGGAGATGAATAAGGAGGAGAAAGGGAAGAAATGGAGAAGTAGAAGAAAAGGTGAAAATTGAAAAGTCGAATAGAAGAACGGGGGGGGAAGAAAAAGAAGAATAAGACGACACAATAATGGGAATGAAAGAAAGAAGACTGAGAAGAAAGAGAAGTAAGTGGGGGATTAAAGTGCACTCTGGTTATGAATAAGTCCAGGGGGCGTTTCATCAAACAATTAGTTGGTGGTTTTCTCCGACTAATTTCATTTTCACAGACAATTTTGCTATCACCGACTAAATTACATTTCATGAAAATTTTTCGGTGATTTTCTCCGACAAATTATTGGAAACCACCGACCAATTTTGTCGGTGGCCTTCACCTACCGACAAAACTCATTTTCACCTACTAATCAGCCTTTTGAGGGCCTTCGCAGCTAAAAGCAATAACTTTCAGTTGATTTTGAATATAACATTTTGATAAATTGCTTATTTTTCATTTTATTAAGAAAATTCAAAGAAAATGTATTTACTTTTAGTCAATGACAAATAAAAAGTAGACATTTCAAGAATCATATTTTTATCTTTAAAACTATATTTTCATAAATATTAATCGATACATAGGAAACATCCTCAAATGTACACACTTTTTCAAACGTAATTTTCTTCAACCCGAATAAATCATTTTGCATTTTTCAATCAATAATGTCCGATAATGTCTGGAAACTGTAGTGTCATTGAATTTTTTTTTAAAAATAAGTTTTTCAAAATTCAGTAGTGTTGTTGGTGTTGCTGCTTGTGTTGTTTTAGCTGCTGCTTTTGGGGTTGTGGGTGTGATTGTTTCATCTCCTGGTGCAGTTAAGTTATTGTTGCTACTGATGATGCTCAAGGTGTTGCTTGTGTGGTTGCTGTTGTCATCGCTGCTACTTCTGCTGTTTACGAGTTTGGCTTTTGCATTGATCTCCTGATGCATTTATTGATGTTGCCGCTTGTGTTATTGCCTGTATGATTGCTTAATCCTAGCCGTTGGCTTTGTTTCTACTATCGTTGTTGCTACTACTATTGATGTTTACCACTGTGGTTGTTGCATCTCTTAATGAAGTTATTTATGTTGCGTCTGATGTTCCCTGCATGGTTGTTGGAGCTCCCGCCGCTGTTGATGTTGCCAGTGTGGTTGTTGCATTTCTGCTGCAATTAGTATTTTTGCTCTTGATGTTGTCGGTTTGGTTGTTGCATCTCTTATGTAGTTGTGATTTTCGCTGCTGATGCTGTTGTTCCTCCTGCTGCTGTTCATGTTTATTGAAGTAACTGAAATGGAATTAATTTATAGAGCATGTGATATTTTATTAATAAAGATATCAATTTCCATGATTATTGATATCGAAGTCATTTTTTTCCTTATCTAATTATCATTGTTAAAACTTACATTTTCGTTTGAAATGATAATTAAAGTTCTAAATGGTTAAAATATTGTCACCAAAGCCTTATTAAACAACAAAAACAAAAAAGTTAATAACAAAGAAATGAATAAGAAGATGATTAAAATGTACATGTATACACAATTGATTATAATGACTTGTGGTTTTCTCATTGGTTTACCAAAGAAAGGGAGTCAAAATCCCAAACTATCACATTTGGTCTTTATTTCTTGATTTAGAGCCAAATGCTGATTTCATGCAAGAGTCATGTTTTCGTAAATAAAAAAAAAACATCAGGAGCAGCAGCATACCTGCTGATTTCTGAAGCGAGTGCAAAATCAAAAGGCAAGATCCTGAGGCACCCCCTTACCTAGATCATTTGAATTAGTGAGGTTTAATGACTGCTTTTGTAGTAATTACATTTATCTCATTTATACAGGCCTACAACAGATATAAATAAAAATTGTCTTCTTTTTGGGATAACCTTCCGGTGTTCCTCCCTGACAAAGCAGATGGTGATGGTGTGTGTGTGTGTGTGTGGGGGTCTAATAGGAATGCAGAACAATGGAACATTCATTTACTAATTTGGCAATAGAAAGCAAGTCACACCATCTAGCATTGATTGATATTGGTTGTTTTACAACTGTCTAAGAAATATCACCATTAATGAATTAAAGGACAAGTCCACCCCAACAAAATCTTGATTTGAATAAAAAGAAAAAAAATCAACAAGCTTAACACTGAAAATTTCATCAAAATCGGATGTAAAATAAAAAAGTTATGACATTTTAAAGTTTCGCTTCATTTCACAAAACAATTATATGAACGAGCCAGTTACATCCAAATGAGAATGTCGATGATGTCACTCACTCACTATTTCTTTTTTTTATTGTTTGAAATATGAAATATTTTGATTTTCTCGTCATTGTCATGTGAAATGAAGTTTTTTTCCTCCCTGAACACGTGGAATTCCATTATTTTAACATTTTGTGCTTCAGGCAAGGAGGTCCTAATCATCAAATTCATAAAAATTGAAATATTGTATAATTCAAACAATAAAAACAAACGAAATAGTGAGTGACATCATCGACTCTCTCATTTGGATGTAACTGGCTCGTTCATATAACTATTTTGTTAAAAATGAGCAAAACTTTAAAATGTCGTAACTTTCTTATTTTACATCCGATTTTGATGAAATTTTCAGCATTGTGCTTGTCTGATTTTTCTCTATTGATTCAAATCAACATTTTTCTGAGGTGGACTTGACCTTTAAGCATCTATGCACTTATAGATGCAATTGTTTTCAAATATTGACAGGTCGGTAATACAAATTCATTTTAATGTGACTTTACTTTCTTCGCCAAAATGAGGCAGTCATAATTAAGAGTGTATTAACTTACAAGTGACATCACATTTCCTGCCTTCTTGTCTGGCTCTACTATATCCTCAACCATTCATACTAGGGTAACTTTGTATCTCGTGTCTGTCTGAAAAGTTTGGGTGAATCCTCCACCTGAAGGAAAAATAGTATTGAAATAACTAATTAAAATATTTGCCATAATCTCGTATTTCTTCTCACATGTACATTCAATTTCAATTCTTTGAAGTGTGCAATTTTCTTTGTCTAACGGTTGGTGGGTTCATGCGTTCACCGGCCCAATATTGTTTTTCTTTTTTGTCTGAGGGTGTGTGGTGTGGAAGGGGGAAAACATAGCCTTTAATAACTATGTATCCAAGGAAGGAAGAAACGTTGTTATCTGGTCTGTGTCGGGGTATATGTGCAATCATTTGAATTTATGTAATGCCCTGGAAGTCACATGTTCTTTTCTCTCTCTTTCTCTCTCACACCGCCTCTCTTCCACCAGCCCCCACCCCTCTCCATCTCTCTCTCCTCTCTCTTTTACTCTCCCCCCTTTTCATTCCTTCTCTCACTTCAATTTTCATTATTTCACGTTTGTATGTACTGTCTCTCCCTTCTTTTATAATTTCTACCTCTCTTTTCTCAACTGCTTTTACGTGTTTTTTTCCTTTTATACACTCTACTTCTCTATAATAATTTCTATGCTTGTTTTAATATTTTGATTCTGGGTAATTATAGTAATGTATTGTGTATGCTATTATGTTAATATAATCTATGTTATTTATGTATGCCCTGCTTGTTCTGTTACTCAGATATGTCCTGGGCGCTCCCTTTATGTTTGTATATTTTTATTCCTTTGAACGATTTGAATGTTAATAAAGTGATGAATTACTACTTTCATTTCCATTCAAAACATAATACAAAGTAATATAAAGCAATACAAATCAAGTACATTTTTATAGAATGGCATTCTTACGGGATCAGGACAATTACCCCTGTTACACCCACAAATGTAATAATCGCCCACAAATGTAATAAATTTGAAGGGATTTTTTGACAAATCCGTTCTAAAATCCTATAGGAATGCATTCATATAGCACAAAAGTGCAAAGTCTTTCTTGGGGATGAGTCCAAAGTCTTATTTCCAGACCCGGTTGTTTAAAAAACTAGTATATAAGTCCAAAGTCTTTTTTCCAGACCAAGTTTTGTTTAATTGTTATATGAGTCCAAAGTCTTTTTTCCAGACCCAGTTAATTCAAAAATTATAATATCAGTCCAAAGTCTTTTTCCAGACCCAGTTAATTCAAAAATTATAATATCAGTCCAAAGTCTTTTTTCCAGACCCAGTTAATTCAAAAATTATTATATAAGTCCAAAGTCTTTTTTTCCAGACCCAGTTAATTAAAAAATTATTATATAAGTCCAAAGTCTTTTTTCCAGACCCGGTTAATTCAAAAATTTTAATATCAGTCCAAAGTCTTTTTTCCATACCTGATTGTTTCAAAAATTATTATATAAGTCCAAAATCTTTTTTCCAGACCCGGTTAATTCAAAAATTACAATATCAGTCCAAAGTCTTTTTTCCAGACCCAGTTGTTTCAAAAATTATTACATAAGTCCAAAGTCTTTTTTCCAGACCAAGTTGATTAAAAAATTATTATATAAGACCAAAGTCTTTTTTCCAGACCCGTTATTTCAAAAATTATAATATAGGTCCAAACTAACATAGGATAATGATATTCTAGTGGAATAAAAATGAGAATCGAGAATAGTCTTTTCTCCAGACCCAGTTATTTAAAACTGGTGGAATCAGGCTAAGTAACCCAACCCTCTTATTAATGTTTAATAACATGGAAATATAGCATAGTCTTTCATCCAGACCCAGATCTTTCAAATAACACATGATGAATAATAATAATAAATTAGTAAAAATAAAAAAAAAAGAAAAGCAAACAAAGACCCACGATCCTATTTATGTTGAGTAACATGGAAATATAGCGTGGTCTTTCCTCCAGACCCAGTTATAAAAATCATAAAAAACACAACAACAATTTTGTTGTTGGTTGTTGTGTTTTTTATATCAACATTGAATAGCATGGAAATATGGTGTAGTCTTTCTCCAGACCCAATTATTTCAAAATAACAAAAATTATTTTAAAAAAGAACAGCAGAATCTAAAACCAAACTATCCTTCAAACTAATAACCTTCAATAAATAAAAGTTTAGAGAGTTTTCTTTATTCCAGACCTTGTCATTTTCAAATATAAGATAAATGAAATCTTCATAACTAAGACTCAATCTTATTCTCGTGCCTGTTCAACATGAATAAGATGATTGTGGGAGTATTTCATCAACATTTATGTCCGACCTTGATGTTGATTGGCTAAGATGCAGTGCTTCCATGGTTAGTGTCGGATAAAATTGGACTTGTCGGATTAAACGTCAGACAACTCCTTTCATGAAAATGTGAATGTTTGAATACATTATATATTACAGGAAGAGGGTTTTAATTTTAAATGTTTGTTTTGTTGTTCTGTTTTTTTAATAAGCTGGTCTGGTCAAATTAAGTATGCGATATCACTAGGGTTTTATAGTTTGGAAGATGTTGGGGTCTAAGTTTTAAGATTAATGTTTCGCTTAATTTGTATTTTTAAGAGAACTGGGTGAGGGGTAAAGATATTACTCTAAGCCCAAGCATTTATACTGTGTTTAATTTTGAAGATTGGTCTTAGCTGTGATTTTTTTTCATTATTAATTTATCTTTTAAATAACAGGGTCTTGAAGAGAGACTAAGCATTATACTCTTCTTATAAAAAATATTTACGTGTCGTTAGCTAGCATCGGCGGAGGAGGCAGGTCATGGCTGCGGGCTTCCCTTGATTTTTCAATCTATATCTCGGATTTATTTAGGATTTTCTGGATTTATTAACTGGACATACGTGCCTGTCTGATAGATACATACATTGGAATACTATTTGGATTTGTCAAAGGTATCGGTAAGCAAACTTTCTGGGTCTTGCAACTTTCATGCACAACTAACACAAATTTGATTTTCCCGCCAAATTTCGGCGCGTGGTCATTATGACCGACACGTCGTCATTGATGATGGATTCCGATCACATTGGTCAAAATAGTGGGGGAGATAATTGGTCTGTCGTTAATAACAAAACAGTTAGAAGAAAAAAGAGAAAAGTGAGAGAAGGCAGTAGCCAGAACATAGAGAATTTATCACCATGTCGAGGGGACTCGTCCTCGGATGGAAATGACCAATCAGTTTTTCAAACTCCAACTGCCTCCTCCAACCATAATAATATGACGGTATTAATTATGCCCATTGCCAAAGAAAGCTATAGGTCACTGAGAAATGTTAATATGCGGACAGTTGCGAATGCAATCCATAATTGTTCTGGATCAGCACCTGCTAACATGAACTTCTTTAGGTCAGGCATTCTTATCAAGGGTGTAAATACTAGACAGTATAAGTTACTACATGACATTGAGGATATTGGTAACATACCGGTTAAAGCCATTGATAGAACAATCACGCTAAAAGGTGTTATCTCTGACATCCCCACGGAAATGTCAGAGGAAGAATTACTCGCTGAGTTGAAATCACAACATGTAGTAAATGTAAAGAGAATTATGAGAAAGGGAAATAATAGGCCTAATGGTGCAAACAACAAAGAAACAAATTACCCTACTCGCAGCTTAATCATTTCCTTCGAAAAGGTGAAAACTCTACCAAAAGAGATTGCCTTGTGCTACCAGAAAAAAGAAGTAAAACAATACATCCCCCGACTTATCCGTTGCTTCCAATGTCAACGATTTGGACATACAATAGCTAATTGTCGCCAAAAACTTAGATGCGCTCGGTGTGGAGGTGAACATCCATTTGAGGAATGCAATCGCAAGGAAGAGCGAAACTGCGTTAATTGTGGAGGTAAACGCTCAGCCGCCTTTAGAGGATGTGAAGAAGCAATTAAGGCAAAAGAAATCTTAAAGATTAAGGTTGTCAATAAAATGAACTATGCACAGGCGCTCAAAAAATACAATGGGATGCAAAATGACAAAAATCTTGCTAATAATGATAGCGCGCCCTCCTATGCACAGGCTGTCAAGCCTAACTCCAAAAATGCTCAAAAAGACATTGGAAGCAAGGAAAGTCGACCGAATGAGATAACAATCGAGGCTGAAATTCATGATTCAACTTCAATTCATGAATCCGCACAAGTGGATCTCCCTGGCCCAACCCTAGTAGAAAATAAAGTGAAACAGGTTGAAACTAATAGATATATGCCAACCCCCCTGGCAAAAGAGAATTTCTTGATGTCAGCATCCAATGAAGATCTAATTACTTTCTTTGTAACATTGTTTATGATTTTCTTCAAAGAACATTCAGAAGCCGAAGTTGTAACTCTCATTGAGTCTTCTGTTGAAAAACTTATGGCTACCAATTCATCAAGAGCGAGCTAATTAATTCATTCATGACTGCACTTTTAGTCCTACAATGGAATGCACAAAGTATGATTGGACACGGTAATGAGTTAATAAAGTATTTAGAATGTAATAAGAATACACCTTTCCACCTCATCTGCATTCAAGAAACGTGGTTTTCAGAGGAACATATACTCCACATCCCGAATTATAGCTGCTTCACTAGAAATAGAGATAAGCAGCGAGGTGGTGGATGTGCATTATATGTTCACGACTCTGTTCACTACGATTATCCTACAATACATGCAGATATAGAAATGCAATTGATAAATTTATATATGCATAATTTTACTTTATCCGTTGTCAATTATTATAATCCTTGTAAGAGAATAGACGAAAACATTCTAAATACTTTATTGCGCCATGTTAAGGACACTACGAAATTGTTATTATTAGGGGACTTTAACTCCCACAATACACTTTGGGGAAGCGATACAACAGATAATAATGGGCTCTTGATAGAAGACTTCCTTATGCATCATGATTTGATGGTTCTTAATGATGGTTCAGGTACAAGATTGAATCCTGTAACAGGAAAAACCTCATGTTTAGATCTATCTATCATCTCCACTTCCTTAGCTATGAACTGTCATTGGTACACCCTTCCTAATAAATTTGGAAGTGATCACTTTCCAATTATAACAGAAATATATACCGGTAAACAGATCTCGAAACAAGACGAAGACAGAGAGACTAAATACAAATGGTCCCTGAAAGGCATGAACTGGAATAATTTTAGTAATATATGTGAGAAAAACTATAAACAATATTATATGAATAATACTATTGATGTTAATATTCTTTATGAAAGATTTATGGACATTTTAGCAATGTCTCTAAATGAATCGGCACCCATTAAGAAAAGGGCGCATCGCAATCCAGTCCCATGGTGGACAAAGAAATGTTCCTTAAAAATCAAAGAAAGGAATAAAGCGAAAAATAAATTAAGAAAATGTCTATCAACTGAGAACCTGATTAGTTATAAGCAAAAGAAAGCTGAAGCTCAAAAAAGAAATTCGACTTGCCAAACGTCAGTATTGGCAGTTATGAAAATACTTACCTGATTTTCTTATTTACGAGATAACTCATACATCTACTTGATTTGCTAGTTCAGCCCTCTGGACTGCCATACCCGAATAGAACTCCCAAGGATTTAAAAAGCGCGAGCGCGCCCTCTCCCGTTCAGGCTTACTACCCATGATCACCGCGCAACTAGCGTCCATCTTCCTCACCTTTCGCAAGCCCATACGTTGAAACATGTTGCTACGCAAGGCGGAGGGTCGGTGGGAGGGTATCAAGTAGATGTATGAGTTATCTCGTAAATAAGAAAATCAGGTAAGTATTTTCATAATTTACTTCAATAACTCCATACATCTACTTGATTTGCTAGACCAGCACGGACTCAAACCGTAGGGAGGCATGTTTTCAATTGTAAGCCTAAGAAAATTTAAAAGAAAAAACAAAAACAACGAAATTTAGGGAGAGGGGGAAAAAGCCGCAGCTGCTTTAAGCGCCGAAGCAGCAAATCTCACCTCGCTGGACGGAATGTCCTTCAAGTAGAAAGAAGTGAAGGAGTTAGTTGAGCGCCAAAAGGCGGCCCTCAAAAATGTCCTCGAGAGGAATGCCCTGTATACTCAGGAATACTAAGTATCATGGGCCCTCGGCCTAGTGTCAGGAGAACAACATCACCTGCTGACTAGAGCGTAAGAATCGAAATTTGTTGAAAATTTCAACAAGAATCGTGATCGGAAAACTGAAGCTTTTAAGGCTCAGTAAGTGATCAATCGACCAACCTGAGAAGGCGAGATATCTCAGAACCCCTACCGAAATTTAAGCGTGCCGCTTGCTAGTAACTAGCATGCGACTAGCAGGGCACTCGCTTAATAAGCGAGTGCATGCTAGCGAACAGTCCCTGCTCGCTAAAAGATCGCTTAACTATTACTCTGCACGCATATCACACGCTTATTAAGCTAACCGCATGCTAGTTACTAGCATGCCGCAAGCTTGCGCAAGCTAGTCGCACGCTTCCCGCAAGCTTGGAAATTTCTGTAGGGGAAGCCTCCGCGTGGGAGAAAACGCCCAGAATTCGATATCTGTCTCAAATGCGTGAGGGCAGAAATCTGCAGAATTCTGATAGAGAGCTGTGGTAAAAAGTTACTAGCGGTCCGAAGGGGACCAGGAACGACGGAGAGTAGGGATTTAGGACGAAAACCACTCGTAAGGCAGACAAGGGTCGAGAAAGCGACTGAGTGCCATCCTGTTAATAAGGAATGCCGCGGACATGTTGCCTATGTAGAATAGAGCAGTCTGGTCAAAACAGCTCAACCGGGCGTGTCAGGGATACAGCGCGGTACACATCACGACAAAAGTGTGTTAGACCGAGTGATCGAGAGAGAACTCAGGATCCCCTTTCTCCCATACTGATTGAAGCACCCATCTGAGGGTGCAGTGCCCGCGGTGGAAGAGGTGGCTTGGCTCAAGCCACCATCGCCGAGAGAGCCCGTGAGGCTAGGCTGCGATGGCTGTCCGCTGGGCGGGGGAATCCCTAGCAGCAGCAAGTGTACGCCAGAGGGAGCTGGCGAAAAAAAATCTGTCACGATATTACGTGTAAACGACCATCAAGAGATGCTCTAAACGAACAGACATCGCCAGATATGATACCTCAACCGTTACATTCCCAACGGAATCGAATGAGGTAGCAACGGCCCTGTCCTATCAAGTTAGGGACGGAAACTGGCTAAGAGTGTCGAAGTCCTCGCTTGAAGAAACAAGCGAAGGAGACTTGAGGAAGTAATCACAAAATTTCCATCAGTCTGCGGTGAGAACCAGTTGTTTATGAAAACAGTCACAAGGCCTGTTTCTCAGGTGATCGTAAGAGCGAGCACCGCCGGCGCCGGT
Organism: Lytechinus variegatus; assembly: GCF_018143015.1. Lineage (NCBI taxonomy): Eukaryota > Metazoa > Echinodermata > Echinoidea > Temnopleuroida > Toxopneustidae > Lytechinus > Lytechinus variegatus. The sequence goes on along the minus strand of NC_054740.1, from coordinate 2,688,746 downwards.
TGCGGCAGCGTGGAACAGTCCGATATCGGTAAGATAAGGAGCTCCAAAAAGCTGCGGGGGGGGGGCGGCAAAAATGACGCCCTAAGCAGCGGGGGATGAGAATCTAAATTTCTAAAAGAAGAACTCCAGTGAAGTAAATCACTTACATGGAGAGGCTCATCCACAGTCGGCCCGAGAGAAGGCGGGTCGTAGTGATCGTGGTTAGGAAGGCATAAGCATACATCCATCCACTGTTACATCATCCTCGGTCGTGCGGTGACCCTGGCCACATGCCTTGCATGGAAGGAGGATGAAAGCAGCATGCGGGGCGACTCGAGTGTGCCGTGAAAAAATTTCTAAGAAAGAAGCCGATTCGACTAACGGGCACGGTAAAGACATCCACCGTAGACCACTCCGCACAAGGAGGGAGCGGCGGAGACGCCCGCAAGATTGACCCACATAGAGGGCAGTCTATAAGATAGACAGTTAGAGCTCGACCGATGGTCTGGCGGTGTACAGTTTGGTGTGAACTCGCCGACCCGGTACGGTGGGTGTGCCCAGAAAGTAGGCATAGAATGCCGACAGAGAATCCTGGGGCTTTAAACAAGTTTGAACGCACGTACATAGCCAACAATCTCATGAGATGTACGGCGGTTACTTTCCTCCGAGATGATGTTTACCCAACCGGGAAAGACTCGGGGAACAGCTGTGAATGTCAACAGGAGGGATATCTAGCATATGAAAAGCTGATTCCTTCCACGTATTCGGTGCGGGTGCTGCCGGCGGTGTCCGGGGGGACGACCGGTGATGGCAGCTCGGGCAGGGTTCGTACGAGCCGCCCGAATACGAGACAAATAGGTTAACATAACCATAATGCATCGGGTGGTGAAGGCATAGCGATTATTAAGCACAGGAGAACTTTTAATCGCCGTGACATTCAGATCCGATATACATACTCATAAGCTCGGAGAGCTATGAGATAGTGAGACATACCGCTGAGCGGTGATGGTGCTCATATCAGAGTCGCCCTCTCTTCAGCGGCGATCGCTGGAGAACGGGTGTCTGTACTATAGCCCTGACTCTGGCGTTGCAAGGGTAGGAGCTAAGTAAGACAGGGCACCCTTACTTTCGAATAGAAAGTGAGGTTCAGGCCAGAAAAGCGACGGTCCCGTCGCCTGGGCGGACGGTCCGCGGACGTGATAGGTTGTCCTCTCAAAGCAGCCAAACATTCTCACGAGAGAAGTGCGGCATGCGGTATGTAAGAGATTCATACCTCCAATCTACGGGCCCGCTTAGGGGGAAGAATGGAGAGGGTTACCGCTGAAGGAGTCGTCGCCGTATGTGAGCTTGACGTAGAGGGCGAATTCGGGAGTACCTGCATAATAATCGCCCCCCCCCCCTGCCTCTGCCTTCTCGCTAGCCTCGAGAGGCTTGAAAATTTCGAGACGGCGGCGCCGGAGCCTGGCGCTTCCGGGCAGCAGCAGAGCGGGGGTGGGTTTACACCCACGGAGCTGGCGGCTTCCTCGTCGTAGGAGCCGCCTCGTCTAGAGCGACCCCGTCACTCTCCGAGACCCCCAATTCGGCCGATTGAGCTCGGAGCGCCTGAAGAGGCGGGGCGAGAAAATATGGACTCCCTTGCTTCATCAATACCCCCGCTCGGAGGGTAGATGTGAGGTAGATACTTGTCAAGCAGCGCCTGAGCGCTTACTGAAAAGTCGCCCGCGGGATAGGGGTTGTCCTCGTAAAGGGAGTCTCGCTCTATGGACTGAACCGGGAGGTTGTCCAGTAAGCGCCGGGGTGGCCCCGCGTGTCGGCTGGGACACGTGCTCTGAGATCGACGAAAATGCTGGAAAGCACACGCGATCTTGGGGCACCCGGTTAGTCGGTGCACTGGCTGGCGATTTAACAGAATCGCTCGAGGATGTCCCGGGTGTCTGGTGGTTATTGCCCACTTGTCTCGCTTGATGCTCAGGGGCATCAGCGGGGTGAGTAGACGTCGAGGGTGGGGTGAACCCGCACTACTCGAAAGCAGAATGTAGCAGCATGAATAGCTGTGACATCTGACCACCGACACAAGGGTCTGAAGGAGGGACGCCCATGGCAACAGGGCTGGCCGACCTCACCTTCGACCTCTTCTTCTTCGCGGCCTCCGCCGGTGTGGCCGGGGCAGAAGAAGGCACAAGAGGCACGGGTGATTTCTTACGATTTGCCGCCCCTGGCAGGGCGGCCGTCAACAACGAAACTTCACCCGAATCTGACGGGGTCAGATTGTGGTCACAGTCTGATGTGTGACGCCTCTCGCGGTAGCAGAATGTAGCAGCATGAATAGCTGTAACATCTGACCACCGACACAAGGGTCTGAAGGAGGAACGCCCATGGCAGCAGGGCTGGCCAACCTCTCCTTCGACCTCTTCTTCTTCTTCTCTTTCTGCGGGCTCCGCCGGCGTGGCCGGGGCAGAAGAAGGCATGAGAGGCACGGGTGATTTCTTACGATTTGCCGCCCCTGGCAGGGCGGCCGCCGACAATGAAACTTCACCCGAATCTGACGGGGTCAGATTGTGGTCACAGCCCGATGTGTGACGCCTCTCGCGGTAGCAGAATATAGCAGCATAACATGTATGACTGTAACATCTGGCCACCGATAAGAGGGTCTGAAGGAGGAATGCCCATGGCAACAGGGCTGGCCGACCTCTCCTTCGACCTCTTCTTCTTCTTCTTATTTTGCGGGCTCCGCCGGCGTGGCCGGAGCAGAAGAAGGCACAAGAGGCACGGGTGATCTCTTACGATTTGCCGCCCCTGGCAGGGCGGCCGCCAACAACGAAACTTCACCCGAATCTGACGGGGTCAGATTGTGGTCACGATCAGATTGTGGTTACAGTCTGTGTGACGCCTCTCGCGGTCAGGGGCTGGGCGATCTCTCCCGATGCTGTCAACGGAGGACGACTTATACGGCAGAGATCCTGACCTGTGCCGGGGGAGAGAACCGCACTCTCCCTCCGGACTTCTGGTGACCCGGTAGCCGGTGGGTCGCATAGCCCTATGGGTGCTGCGGCGGCAGGACCTAGTTTAGGCTTGGAAGCCTTGGCTACCACTTTTTCCTTTGTCCGAGACCGTGGCACCACAGTCTCGGCCTTCCTTCTCTTAGCATCCGACCGCAAATTCGGAATGCTGATCGACGCACCCTCATACTCACCGCCGCTGGGCGCTCACCGCGGCGTCCCTCCTGCTCGCCTGGAGGCGGCCGACTTCTGTAACTTGCAATCGGGACGGTCCCCGTGGAGGGCACCAGGTCCTCTGGGGCTGTGTTAGTCCCATTCAAAGATACCTCTCTCTACCCTGAAAAAGGAAAAACAAGAATTTTTCTTTTTCTTTTTTTTTTTTTACAAAGATCTCGCTTAGATTAAAAGTGGAGACCGGAGTGGTCTTTCCCTCCTCCTAAAAGGAGTTTGTTTGAGCAAACAGAACAAAACAAGAGGGGAGGGGTAGGGAGGAAGAAGAACCTAAGAATAGTTTAGGTATCTGCCTGTAAGAAAATAAAAAGGAGGTCGGAGACTTTGAAAAAAGAACTCCTACAAGGTTCCCCTACTATATTCTCTTTTTTTTTGTGCCCGAAGGAAAAATTCGAAACAAAAATTCAAAAATGAATGCAAGTTCAGAAGAGAAAGAAGTTTCCACCTGCGAAGAAACACAAAAACAAGCATTTCAGAGCAGGAAGAAAAGGGATTGAGAGACAAATAATTCCTAGATAAGAGAAATTTTACGATAATTTCCAAGAGGAAAAAAAAAAGTAACCTCCTGTGGAAAGGTAAAGAAATTCAGAACAGGAGGAAGGAGGAACGTCTCTAGTAACGATTCCAAGAGGAAGAACGACACAGTAAATCCTCAAAGGGAATCGTAGAGCCCGCCTGTCGAAATAAAAAAATATATAAGACTAGGAGGGAAGAGGGAATTGAACGAAGAAAACAATTCCGGGACAGGTCAAAAAAATTTCTAACAGGAAGGAGACCCCACCTGTAAAGAACAAAAAAATTTTTTTTTTTTTTTTTTTAGGGGGGATTGAATAACCAAACAATCATCAGGTATAATTGCGTAAGCCGAATTAAACAATCCCCGAAGCGTCTGTGAATAAAATATTAATCAAGAATTTTATTCAGAACAGAAAGGAAAAGGAATTGAGCTTTAGGATCCGCCTGTGAATAAAATATCAATCAAGAAATTTATTCAGAACAGAAGGAAAAGGAATTGAGCTTTAAGATCCGCCTGTGAATAAAATATCAATCAAGAAATTTATTTAGAACAGAAGGAAAAAGGAATTGAGCTTTAAGATCCGCCTGTGAATAAAATATCAATTAAGAAATTTATTCAGAACAGAAAGGAAAGAGAATTGAAGAATTAATCAATCAATAATCAATCGAAAATCTTAATAAATCAATTCCAGAAAGCAAGGAAGGAACAGAGTTGAAGATCCCAACCTGCAAAAAGAAATAACAATAACACCCTCGACAACAAAGTGTAGAGGCTGTCTAGAATTTAATTCAAAAACGGCACCAAAAGCCACCACGCTTTGAACGTGAAGAACAATAACCATGACAGGTGGTGAAGGCTTGCTGCCACGTAGGCAGGCCAAGCCCGGTGCCTCGCGAACGCGCTAGCGATGCGGCGCGACGAGAACTCAAACGTTAGAAAACAATTTAAGTGTCACCAAAAACACGTCTAAAAAGTCACGCCAAGTGTAAATTCTGAACACAATCTTACACACAAATGGAAAGATTGAAATTAAAAGGGAGAATGCACCACAGATAAGCGAAAATAATATACCAAAGCTCAAAAAGATTTGAGCTCTTAGGAGACTTATCTGAGCACGTCTTGACAGGTGGCTTGCCGAAAGCAAAAGAGGAAGATGGACGCTAGTTGCGCGGTGATCATGGGTAGTAAGCCTGAACGGGAGAGGGCGCGCTCGCGCTTTTTAAATCCTTGGGAGTTCTATTCGGGTATGGCAGTCCAGAGGGCTGAACTAGCAAATCAAGTAGATGTATGGAGTTATTGAAGTAAATTATACTGCTCTAAATTGAGTCGCTTCACTCCACTTGGTCAAATTTGGCGTTTTGTTAAAAGATTGAAAGGTGTGCCTAATCCAACAAGGCGCAACATGCCTGTATTGTTCTTAGAGAATGGAGAAACGCTTCTCAGTGATACAGACAAAGCCAACGCTTTTGCTCGAACTTTTGTACAAGTTGGAGAAACTACCAATGCTGACAGTTCGGATAAAGAGATCAATAGGCAGTTTGAAAATCTTCCTTTCGAGAACACAGGTAACATGCATCTAGCAATCAACGAACAATTTCAGATGATAGAGTTAGAAAGTATCCTACAAAGTAAGAAACCCTCAACTCCAGGAGAAGATGGAATAGGTTATCAAGTGTACGAGCACCTGCCGGAGTCCCTTAAACATATGATGTTATATGTTATAAATAGGATCTGGGAAACCGGTACAATACCAGTGCCATGCAAGCACTCCATACTTATTCCCATATTAAAGCATGACAAAAACCCATCCAAAACAGATTCTTATCGACCCATTGCACTCACGTCTTGTTTCATCAAAATTATGGAAAGTATGGTAAAAAAACGACTTCAAATGTACCTTGAAAAACACGTTTTACTATCTCCTATACAGAATGGATTCCGCAAAGGTCGAGGAACAATTGATAACATTGTTCATCTTGAGAATGAAATTCAAAAGAATTTGAAAACTGGTGTTAAAACATTAGCAATCTTTATAGACATAAAGAAAGCATTTGACTCCCTATGGACAAAGGGACTCCTAGTCAAATTAAGTAAATTAGGTCTTACAGGAAACATTCTAATTTTCTTTAAAAATCTATTGACACATCGCACTATTCAAGTTCGAGTAGGGGATCATCTTTCTAACATTATGGAAACCAATAATGGAATTCCTCAAGGCAGTAGCCTAAGTCCTGAATTATTTAATATTATGGTGCACGATATTCCAATTTCACCAACCATCCACAATCTCCTTTATGCCGATGATTGTGTAATATGGAAATCTGCCAATGATATAAGAGAGGGTACCAAAGAAATCCAGGAATATCTAAATATACTTTATGATTGGTTTCTCTCTTGGGGAATGATAATTTCTTGTGAAAAGACGGTTCCCGTACTTTTTTCTCATTCCCCTCGATATTCATTTTTTTCAATTCAATTGTTTTTATTTCATTTCCATTCAAAACATAATGTAAGGTAGTATAAAACAATACAAATCAAATACAATTTTACAGAAGGGCATTCTTACTTCGTAAAAGAAAACCCAGTATACTATAGAGCATAAATGGATATGGAAATGAGGGGGATCCACTAAAAAGCAAAGCTTGTAAAATTGTGGATCCCCCTTGGAAAAGAAGAAATTATAGTCGACTTACTATATGCGTACATGCATGTATTACAGGAAAGAAAAAGAGAAAAAGAAATCATATTGACGTAAACATAAAAACTGAACAAATGCAAAGCTTTTCACACAAAGAGGTCTTCGTTGTAAAGGATATGTTGCGCAAGACAGGAAAAAAACAGAGAGGGGATGACAAGACGTAGAAGACAAGACAAAACAAGAGACAGGACAGTACAAGACAACTAGTTTTTAAAAAGGAGTAAAACTAAGAATGGGAAAGGGCTGACCATGAACCAGCTTGATCTGGTGAAATAACAAAGGATATGGCTGGACAATATAGATGAAAAAAGATAAAATAAAAGTGAAAAATGTAAGGATTATAATCAAGATAATGAAGTGTTAGTTCCGTTGCGAAGAATTATAGGAATTAAGCAGGATACGTTTGAGTTTACGTTTGAATGAATTCAAGGAGACACTGTCTTTAACATTATTAGCGAGTGAGTTCCAGAATTTAGGACCGTTGAATAGGAATGTATTTTTGGCCAGTAAAGTTCTGTAAAGTGGGATGTGAAGTTCGTCAGAGTGTCTCGTGGGGTAGTTATGATAAAATTGATTTTTAGGGAACATGGCATGAAAAATATGGGGAAGTGCATTATTATTATAACTATACATGAAGTGCCCTAACTGTAGTAAATACAGGTCTTTGAATTTCAACAGTTTACTTTCTAGAAAAAGTGGGTCCGTATGAGAACGGAAACATGTACTATGAATAATACGAAGTGCTTTCTTTTGCAAAAGCAACAATTTATCTAATAAATATTGATGGGTATCACCCCAAATAAGAATCCCATAGTTCAAATAAGGCAAGATTAAGGATGAGTAGAGCATGATTAATGATGTGGAGGGAATGCAAAATTTTAGCCTATTAATAATACCAATATTTCGTGAAATTATTTTGGATATATTTTCAATATGATTTTTCCAAGAAAGTTTACTGTCAACTGTTATTCCAAGAAATTTGGTGTAAGGTACCATTTCTAATGGGGTATTATCAAATATAATGTTCATCGGTAACTTGTCTATGGAATTACTAAATAACATGTATTTTGTTTTGTTAAGGTTCAAAGATAATCGATTGGCTCTTATCCACTCAGTAACATTAATAAGTTCAGAATTAATAACATCAACTAAAGTTTGTGGATTCTGATGAGAAAAAAATAAGGTTGAATCATCTGCAAACAAGATAAGGGATAATATTTTGGATGATCTACAGAAATCATTTATATAAATTGTGAAAAGAAGTGGGCCCAATAAGCTACCCTGGGGGACTCCACAGTTAACATATTTCATATTGGAGTTATGATCTTTAACAAACACGTATTGTTGTCTGTTAAGTAAATGGCTCCTGAACCACTCCAAGGCCTTCCCTCGCACACCATAGTGAGATATTTTTTTCAGTAGGATTTCATGATTAATAGTATCGAAGGCCTTGGAGTAGTCCAGGAAAATACCCACAAGGTGACTAGATTTGTCTAGAGCATTGACTAATTTGTTGACAAAATTCATCAGGGCATGAGTGGTGTTGTGCTTGTCGCGAAACCCAAATTGAATATCAGATAAAATATTATGCAGTGACAAAAATTTTTCTGTTCTGACGTATACTATTCTTTCAAGGATCTTCGAAAATGTGGACAAAAGAGAAATAGGTCGGTAATTACCGACATCCAACTTATCACCTTTTTTTAAATAAAGGAATTAACTTAACTATCTTCATTTGATTTGGTACTGTACCATTTTCTAAGGAAAGGTTGAATATATGCACCAGCGGGGAAACAATAGAATTTATTACGGATTTTAAAATAAAATTATTAATTTCATCAAAGCCAGGGCTTTTTTTATTTTTCAAACCAGATACTATATCAATAACTTCTTGATTATATGTTGGAGCAAAAAATATTGAATTTGGATTAGGCGGGCCGAGAAAGTCCGAAAAACTTTTCGTCGCGGGAGGAATATCTTTAGCTAGATTTACGCCAATGGAAGAGAAATGGTTATTAAAAATATTTGAAAGGTTGTCACCATCATCAACAATGACATTATTAAATCTAATTTTGGAAATACTTAATTTATTATTGGAGAGATTCATGGTCTGTTTTAGAACCTTCCATGTGTTTTCCATTTCGTGTTTATATAGAGCCAACTGCCTCGCAAAGTAATTTTTCTTTTCAATACGTAATATTTTAGTAAGTGTATTCTTATAAGATGTGTATTTATTTTTGATTGTTCTGTACCTTTCATTTTGAATTTATAAAATAAGTTATTTTTTTCTATTAATCGAACGTAAGATAGATGGTGATATCCATGGTGACTTAGAAATCGTTTTGTATGTATTACGTTTATCTTTTTTTAAGGGTATATGCAGGTCTAATTTCTCATTTATTATATTCATAAAAAGGTCAAAGGACGCATTAACATCTACAGAATTGTATACAACTGACCAGTCGACATTATCCAAAGAAGCACCTAGACTGGCTGTATTTTCGTGCGTAGGTCTACGTCTTCGTTGTTGGGAGTGTATCGGTCTAATTGGTCGTCTTAATGAAAAATGAGTAAGAATCGGGAAATGGTCCGTCATGTCAGAAAGTATTATAAAAGAATCGGGAGGAGGGAGAATGTTGCAGAAAATATTGTCAATAAGTGTAGCAGTTTCATTAACTACACGAGTAGGTTTAGAAATCAGAGGCAAGAAGGAGGCCGACAAAAAAGTTTCAAGAAAATCTTGAGATATATTGTTGTGTTTCAATAAATCAATGTTAAAATCACCTATAAATATTACATCCTTATTAACGAGAGCTGGATTATTTGTTGTTTGGGAAAGGTAAGTTAGAAAGTCATTTGTATTTGAGTTTGGGGGTCTATAAACTACACCAATAATCATATTTTTACTACCAGGAATATTAATCTCAATAAATAGAGATTCTACAGTGGCGTTCATGGAGTTAAGATAATCACAAACCGTATACTCGTAGTCATGTGAAATATAGAACGCTACCCCACCCCCAGGTCTGTCTTCTCGGTTATTCATTACGAAATCATATCCGTTAAGAGAAAATTGATGGTTAGAATCACACGATATCCATGTCTCAGTAAGGCCAATTAAAGAAAAGGGGCATTTTTTAGAATTTGAAGTGTTATTCAAAAGTAACTGAAGTTCATCAAAATGTTTATTTAAACTTCTTATATTAGCATGCATTATGCTGAATGTATCGTCGTTAAAATTTTTTGTAAGATTATTTACCTGATGTTGCGTAATATACTCAGAAGAAGGATTTTGCAATATGTTATGATCCTGTTCAAAATCGAGATCTAATTCTTCCGAAGCTAAATTTATATTATTAGTAACAAAATTATCATAAAATGAAGGATTCATTGGGTTGTTAAGTACAGTATCCTGAGGTCTCAATTCGCTGAAGAGGTCATCATTATCCAATGATGTAAATGGAAACTGAGGTGTATTGTCTATGCTAAGAAGTCAGTACATATCCGAAAGTGTTGTGTTATGTCCAATAAAGTGTCGGTCAAGGTCATATAAGAGGCAGTAAAGCAAAGTAACAAAGCGAGGGGAGAAGGCAAAGAACACAAAACACATATAGAACATGAAGAAGGACGAGGAGACGCAACACAAAGGATTCTTACACAAAAACGAGAACGTAGGGCAAAGACCTCTAAGTGTGAACGATGCAAAGTCAGTGAGAACGGAACGATTATCGAAACAGACATTGGCGGAGGAGATAAAGTGAGAAGCTCCAAAATAAAATAAAATGTAGTGAGATACACCTATAAAATAGTACATTTAAATATCAAGATATAATTTCAAATACGTATAGTGAGTAAAGAATAAAGGAATACGACATACATGGCATGATAATTGAACATATTTGAGCACAAGTCTTCTAATAATCTTTGCATTCTAATAATTGAACAAGAATACCAATGACCAAATACTCAGAAATTATTTCATAGTTGTGGCAAGAGCGAACAAAAACAAAGTCAATGAGTTGAAAGAAGGGGACATGCCCAACATGTTGAAATGTCAAATGGATAATAGAAAAGGAACATTGTCATTTAATGTTAATAAAAGTAATTATTAACAAGAGGCAGACATTTCCTTTTCAAGTATTGTGTAAACAAAATGTGGATTATTCAACTTGTAATCCATAGTAAAACTGACAACAAAAAGTGACGCAAGCATGCCTGGCATGATCAAGAGCAAGTAAACACAGATTATTTTTTTTATATATAATTGGGTAATGCTAATGTTACAAAAATATAGAAGTCAAAATTGGCATTAATCGAGACTGAAGACATTGTAGTTCATGATTTGCATAACTCAGACGCTGTTTTATGATCTTGCAAGATACTGAAACATGTGAGGGATATGACATGCATGGGATGATAAATTAACGTAATCAAACAGGTCCTTTATGTATTCTGAGAAACAATCAGGAATACCAAATTCACAGTAATTATTTTAAAGATGTGGCAAGAGTGAACAAAAAGTAAGGAGTTCACCATGGACCCATCCACGCAGGATCATCCATTGCTACGAGGGAGGGGGGGGGGGGGCGCTGAGACAATGCTAAGCAAAAACAGAAAAATCCCCCGTGGATGGGACCATGGAGTTATAACGAAATTGAAGGAGAGGTCATGCCCAGCATGTTCAAACACCAAATGGATAATATTAAAGGAATATTGCCATTTGGTGAAACAGCCATTGGAAATTATCACTAAGTGCAGACATTACCATAATCAAGCATTTTTTTAAACAAGGTGTTGATTATTCAATTGGAAAACGATAGTATAATAGACGAATAATGAGGCAGCATGCTTGACATGGTCAAGAGCAAATAACAAAGATCTTTCTTTACTCATAAAATTGGGTAATGTTAATGTTACAAGAATAAAAGAGTAAGTCAAGCATGGCATTAATCGAAACTGAAGACATTTGTAGTAAATGATTTGTTTATCTTTGGCGATCTTATATGATCTTGCAAGATACTAAACATGTGAGGAATGGCATGCGAGGCATGATAAGTGAACATAATTGTTTAAGCACAAGTCCTTTTTGTATTCTGATAAACAATCAGGAATACCAAACACCAAATTCTCAGTAATTATTTTATAGATGTGGCAAGAGCTAACAAAAAGTTAGGACTTAACGAATTGAAAGAAGGGGTCATGTCCGACATGTTCAAATACCTAATAGATAATATAAAAGGAAGATTGCCATTTGGTGAAGCAGCCATTGGAAGTTATCACAAAGGGCAGACAATTACCATAATCAAGCATTTTTTTAAACAAAGTGTTAATTATTCAATTGGAAATCGATGGTAAAATAGACGAATAATGAGGCAGCATGCTTGACATGGTCAAGAGCTAATGACACAGATCTTCTCTCAAACAATTGGGTATTGTTAAAGTTACAAGAATAAAGAAGTCAAGTATGACATTAATCGAAACTGAAGACATTTGTAATTAATGATTTGCATATCTTTGGCGCTCTTTTATGATCTTGCAAGATACTAAAATATGTGAGGGATATGGCATGCGAGGCATGATAAGTGAATATAATTATTAAGCACAAGTCCTTTTTGTATTCTGACAATCAGGAATACCAAACACCAAATTCTCAGTAATTATTTTATAGGTGCGGCGAGAGCGAACTAAAGGTTGGCAGTGAACGAATTGAAAGAAGGATCATGCCCAAATGTTTAAACACAAATAGATAATAGAAATAAATGCCATTCTGGTAAAACCAGTCATTAGAAGCTAATATCAAAAAAGGGTGGACATTACGATAGAAATAAAACAAGATGTCGATTATTCAACTTGAGATCTATAGTAGAACAGACAAATAGTGATGCGAGCATGTTTTGCAAGCATGGCCACGGGCTCACAACTAAACACAGATATTTACTTATTCTCTAATTAGGTAATGTAGATATTGCAAGGGCGAACAAGGAATGTTAAATAATGATGCAAGCATGCTTGGCATGATCAAGAGCTACTGAACACAGGACTTAAACTAATTTTTAAAATTGGGTAAAAATTGGTATTGCATATGAAGGTGAGGAAAAAAAAATTAAGAATTAACGAAACAAAAACAGTGATTTCAAATTACTAAAAGGGCATGCATGATAGAATCAACTTTCAAGAGAAGGTGAAAATTATATTTCGGCCACATGAAGAGGAACTTATGTAAATAACTAGAGTAGATCACTAGATAATACAGATAGATGAATAATAGATGCATGAAGATATTCATCCGTTTGAGGCAATGATATTTGAACGTTCAATAATATGATGCTAAATACTAAAATAAAAGAATGTAAGCATGATGTGAACAAATTCATTATGTTAATTAGGACAAAATAATAGGGTAGCGATATAAAATTTGTGATACCAGCCAGGATATGATTAGCATAGCGAGAAATGGTCAATAAAAGGGTGTTGAAATAAGATAAGAATTAAAAAGAAAATAAAATAATAAAAACTTAATCAAGCATTGTAATGAGTAATAACAGTTACAAATAACGTTACCATTTAGATGATATTGGTGGAAAAACTAAATAAAATGAAATAAAAAGGGCGTGCATGACATGACAGAGGAACATACATGAATTTGTCAATGTTGCTTACCTCTAAATGTACATGTACCAGTCCCATAACTTACTATGGCTATTAGAGCTATGCACAAAATCTAATCTAAATGTAAAAGGGAAAATGAAATAAGTGTTCATGGAGATAATTAACAAAATACAAAAAAAACCCCAATAAAAATGGCACTAATTACCTACTGAAAAGGGTCAAACAATTCAGGATCCAGTAATAATGAGAAAATGCTGTTGTATTCATTAGCTACTCAGAATAATGCATGCTTGTATGAAAGTGTACAAAAGCCAGCACATTATTACCTATCCATTTGAGGAATTATTGTAAATTTGTATATAAAAAAGATAATACAAAACTAATAAAGAGAATAATGTATGCATGGTATAAGGTGCTTCATAATGCCCGTTAGACAAAAGATTAAGGTACCAATATATAATTTGTGATGCCGGACAGGATATAATTAGCGAAGCAAATAATGGTGAAGAAAAGGGTGTTGTAATAAAAATAAGGATTAAAACAAAATAAATAGCCATGCATTGTAATAGTAATAATAATAATTAATAAGCAGTTACTGTACCATTAAACAACATTACCATTTGGATGATATTGGTGAAAGAAAAAAAAAATGAATAAATAAATCTGATGAAATAAAGGAAGTATGCATGACATGGCCAGAGGAACATACTAGTACATTAAATCGTCAATATTACTTACATGTAGCTGTAAAGTATCAGTCTACATAACCTACTATGGCTTTCTGGACTAAGCACAAAATCTTATCTAAAAATAAAAGGGGAAATGCAATAATATATTCATTAAAGCAGACATAAAATTCCAATGAATTGCAAAACGAAAAAACATTAATTATTGGAAAGGGTCAAACAATCTAGAATCCAGTAAGAATAAATAAATAAAGAAAAGCAGTTGTATTGACTAGCGAAACATGTACTGAAATCATAGCAGTAGAGGTTTTACAATTTACCAGTCAACATAACCTGCTATAGCTTTCAGAGCAATGCCTAATAGGGAAATAATGTGTTTATTTCAGAAAACAAAATTCTAGCAATTATGCATGAAAAAAAAAAATCAATCATTACTGGAAAGAGCCAAACAATCTAGGATCCTGTAATAATGAGAGGAAATGCAGTTGTATTGACAGTTTTATACATGTAGGTAAACATGTATAGTAATCATGACAACATAAATTTTTAGAATTTGTTTAAATTTCGGCTGACATGATTACTCAAGTTTCAAATCATAATGAAGGGGTCATTATTCTCATCTTAATGGATGAAAAATGGGACAAGTTTAATTTCATTATTAGAATAGCTCCATCATAAAACCTGTCCAATCGGTTATCAAGTCAAAATCAATAGCGATAGCAAAGTTTTCTCTCATTTTGATGAAGAAAAACTAAAAAAATAATTGTATTTCATATGATTAGCATAGCAAATAATGGTGAATAAAAGGGTGTTGTAATAAATTAAAAATAAGGTTTAAAACAAATTAAATAGCCATGCATTGTAATAACAGTTACTGTACCATTAAACAACATCACCATTTGGATGATATTGAAGAGAAAATAGATAAATAAATATGATGAAATAAAGGAAGCATGCATGACATGACCAGAGGAACATACATTAAATAGTCAATATTACTTACATGTAACTGTAAACTACCAGTCTACATAACCTACTATGGCTTTCTGGACTAAGCACAAAATCTTTATCTAAATATAAAAGGGGAAATGCAATAATGTATTCATTAAAGACATAAAATTCCAATAATTTGTAAAATGAAATGACATTAATTATTGGAGAGGGTCAAACGAAACTAGAATTCAGTAAAAATAAAGAAATGCAGTTGTATTGACAAGCTAAACATGTACTATAATCATAGCAATAGAGGTTATTGTTTCAATATATCAGTCAACATAACCTACTATGTCTTTCAGTGCTATGCCAAATAAGTATAGTCAAATTGTAAAAGGGAAATAATGTATTCATTTCAGAAAACATAAAATTCCAATTGTTATGCATGAAAAAAAAATGACATTAATTATTACTGGAAAGGGTCAAACAGTATAGGATCCAGTAATAATGAGAGAAAATGCAGTTGTATTGACTGTATTACATAGTCGTAGTAATCATGACAATATAAATTGTTTGAATTTGTTTCAATTATGGCTTACATGATTACATCAAGTTTCAATTCATAATGAAGAGGTCATTATACTCATCTTAATGGATGAAAAAAAGGACAAGTAATTTCATTATTAGAATAGGTCCATCATAAAACCTCTCCAATCAGTGTACCAAGTCAAAATCGTATCCATGATCAGCTGAATAGTGTTAGCATAGTTTTCTCTCATTTTGATGAAGAAAAAATAGAATAATTGTATGTCAATTTGCTTCGATTTGCTTCATTTCATTCTGGTTTGATTCACGTCAATAATTTGTGATGCCAACAAGGAAATGATTAGCATAGCAAATAGTGGTGAAAAAAGGTGTCGTACATAATAAATAAGGATTAAGACAGGATAGTCATGCATTGTAATGATAAACGACAGTTACTGTACCATTAAATAACATTACCATTTGGATGATATTGGTGAAAAAAATAAAATTGAAATAAAGGAAGCATGCATGACATGACTAGAGGAACATACATTCAATAGTCAATGTTACTTACATGTAGCTGTAAAGTACCAGTCTACGTAACCTACTATGGCTTTCTGGACTAAGCACAACATCTTAATCTAAATATAAAGGGGAAATGCAATAATGTATTCATTGATGACATAAAATTACCAACAATTTGTAAAATGAAATGACATTAATTATTGGAAAGGGTCAAACAATCTAGAATCCAGTAAAAATAAAGAAATGCAGTTGTATTGACAAGCTAAACATGTACTATAATCATAGCAATAGAGGTTATTGTTTCAATTTACCAGTCAACAAAACCTATGGTGATTCAGGGCTATGCCCAAAAGTCTAGTCAAATTGTAAAAGGAAATAATGTAGGCCTATTCTTTTAAGAAAACATAAAATTCAAATTATTATGCATGAAAAATGAAAATGACATCAATTATTACTTGAAAGGGTTGTGCAATCTAGGATCCAACAATCTAGGATCCAGTAATAATGAGAGAAAATGCAGTTGTTTTAACTGAATTACATGTAGTAATCATGACAATATAAATCGTTTAAATTTGTTTTAATTTTGGCTTACATAATCACTCAAGTTTCAATTCATAATGAAGGGGTCATTTTAATGGATGAAAATGGGATAATTAATTATTTAGCAATTATCCAAATGGGGATAGAACATGATGGGGTATATAATACCTGTATAGAAGATGGATCAGGCCTACTCCATTCGTCCTTGCAAAGTTATGGGGATTGAATTTGACTCGGTCTCCAATGATATTCAAAATTCCATAGTCATGATGTTGCATGTGATAAGTAAATCTACTCAGTCCAAGTTGACCACTGTGAAGAAGGTGCATTAGGGTTTTTAGTCTGCAGCAGTACTTTGGTTCCTTGAATCCTTATCCTGGTTTTCAATTGCTTGGTTCTGCGAATGTTATATGCAACTGATGCTAGATGACCACGCTCGCGTTTCATAGATGGGGGGTAGGTCAGTACGGACGGTTACACGGTCGCCATCCCTACGGTTGCCGTCAGTAGCCCGGGGTTGCCTTGGCTGCTCGAAGGCGCGAAGAATTCGGTCCCGGTCGTAAATCTATGCAAAACAGATCAGAAGCTTCGGGGGCCGGTGTTCCGCTGGCTCCGTTGTGGGTCCTCTTCGTAGGTAGACGATGAGCATTGATGATTTGAATTTGGTCTGCCTCTTCAACGGGAATTTCCAGTAACTTGCCCAATGCAAAAGATGTGGTCTTGTAAATATCCTCATTGGTTTGTTTGGGAATGCCGTAGAACAACAATTTTTTGTTGTTTTTTTTGTGGTGTATTTCATAGGTTCAGTAGCTTGTCGTCGAAATCAGCTCTAACTTTGGCGATAAAACGTTCTATACCAGGTAGTTTATCCGCTTCTACGGTAGATATTCTCGCTGAAGTATCCGTTGAAGAAATTTCAAGGTCATGTACAGCGGAATTCACCATCCTGATGTCTGATTTAACAGCATTAAGATCCGAAATTACGTGATCCAATTTGATATCAAATTCACGCTGGAAATCCGTGAACATTTTCCGCATTTCAAGTAGCAAGTAGTCATCTTTAGGGTCCTTAGGCGTGTAGGGGTCTGAAGCGGGAGTAGAAGTAGGAGGGTCAGCTTGATGGGCTGCCATGGCTCCGGGGGGTACGGCTGTAGGCAGGTTGGCCACCTTCTTGGAAACAGTTACGGGAACTGGCGAAGGTGTTTTGGCACGTTGATTACCACGGCTAGAGTCCTTTTGGGTGGAAGGTTTTTCTCAAATTATAGTCACAACTATTCGAAGAATTCTGCATTTTGCAAATAAAATGTAGTATTATGTAGAATATATGTTCAAACTTGCAGTCAGAATTAGAAGTCAAAAGGCATCTCTCCAAGTTTCAATTCATGATGAAGGGGTCATTTTAATGGATGAAAATGGGATATTTAATTATTTAGCAATTATCCAAATGGGGATAGAACATGATGGGGTATATAATACCTGTATAGAAGATGGATCAGGCCTACTCCATTCGTTCTTGCAAAGTTATGGGGGTTGAATTTGACTCGGTCTCCAATGACATTCAAAATTCATGATATGCATAGGCGGATCCAGCTTTTGGCGAAAGGGGGGGGGGCGCACTGCCGAGCGGCGCACATATTTTTGCACTTCACCGGCGCCATAAAAGAAAATGTTGAAAAAGAAAAAGGGGTAATGCCTGACCCTGTCAAAACACGCACACGCACACACACACACTCACACACACACACATGCATATATATATATATATATATATATATATATATATATATATATATATGACTCATATCATATAGATATACATGACTCATGAGATAGAGACACATATTTCACCGACAAATTAATGCGAGCGCGAAGCGCGAGCTGAAATTATACTGACCTGAAAACAGGAAAAAGGTGCCTGTTTAGGACTGTTTGTAGTAACTCATGAGGAGGATACATATCTCACTACACAGATAATGCGAGTGCCGAGGGCGAGCTGAACTTTACTTATATTCTGATCAGAAAGCTTGATATTCTAAGCATTCTTGGTACCAATGATTAAGATGGGTATCTAAATAAAAAATGCGAGCGCGAAGCGCGAGCTTAAAATTTTGATATTTCGATCTGAAAACATTACAGTTTTAAATTAATGTACGTTTTAAAAAGAACAAGATTACATCCAACAAAAGATTATTGCAAATCGAAGCGGGAGTTCTTTTGAGGTTCAGAACTAAAAACGGGACATTCTATTCACCTATTTAATCATGAAAAGTATGGGGTTTTGCTACAGAAATGATGCGAGCGCGAAGCGCGAGCTGAAAATTTTTATGTTCCAATCTGATAATTTGAGCACGATTTTTAATAAAGAACGAGTTGCGTAGCTCAATCTCGTTTGCTGATTTCTGTGTAACATTACCATCTTATTGTTTTTGCACATGCGGAATTATTGGGGGAGGGCAAAACGATCATTCTTGGCCGCGGCGCCGATCTAGATTTGGTTAGCAATAGGCCCTTCTTCATTATTCTACCGGCGCTTATTTATTGAAATCAGGGGACGCTGATCATTCTTGACCGGCGCCGATTTAAATTTAGGTGGCGCCGGTTAAGACAAAGGCAGCGCCGATTTGTCTTGACCGGCGCCGATTTAAACAAGTAGTACTGATTATTTTTACCGACGTTACGTAAGATTCAGGCAGCGGCAATCCATAATCGACTGGCGCCGATCTAGAACCAGGAGGCGCCGATTATTCTTGACTGGCGCCGATTTTTAACCAGGTGGTGCTGATTATTCTTGACTAGCCCCGATTTAGATATAGGTGGCGCTGATTATCCTTGATCGGCGCCGGTTAAGAACTCAGGCAGCGCCGATTTTTCTTTACCGGCGCCGATTTATAACCAGATGACGCCGATTGTTCTTGTCCAGCGTCGATTTAGATTTAGGTGGCGCTAATTATCCTTGATCGGCGCCGGTTAAGACTCTGGCAGTGCCGATTTTTCTTGACTGGCGCCGATTTATAACTAAATAGCGCTGATTATTCTTGTCCGGCGCCGATTTAGATTAAGGTGGCGCTGATTATTCTTGATTGGCGCCAGTTATATGCAGGCAGCATACTGCTACCGGCGAAGTTGTTGGGAAAAGGGTAGTTAAAAGAAAAAATAAGGAAGATGATATGATTACGCTTTGCTGGGGGTAGTCTTTCCTTTACTGTTGCTAATGTTATATCAGTGTATAATTTTTTTTAAGCAGCACCTTTTCCCTTTCTTTCCTTTATTTTTAATTTTTCAAGCGGCGCCTTTTCTTTCTTTTACTTTTTTTTATTTTCTTTATTTTGAGCGGCGCCTTCGGCGCCACTCAAATATTAGGGGGGGGGGGGGGGCGCGCACCCTGCGCACCCCCCCTGGATCCGCCGATGATATGATCCATGTCTCGAGATATATTTGGGGGACAACCTCCTAACGCCAAGGAAGGAGTACAAATATCTTGGTACTATTTTCGACTCTAGGCTAACATGGAGACCCCACATACATGAAGTAGTTCAAAGATGTAAAAAGAGAATTAACATTTTGAAATGCTTATGCCAATTTCTGTGGTAATGTTGGAGAACTACTCCACGTATACCGGGCAATTATTTGGTCACTCATGGATTATTCATGTGAGGCTTATGACTCTGCAACCACAAATGTTAAAAATATTCTTAACTCCTGCCAATATCAGGCACTCGCCATATGCGCGGGAGCAAAAAGGGGCACTTCCCTTCGAACTCTTCAAGTAGAACTTGGAGAAATGCCCCTAGATATACGACGTGAAATGCTGAGCGTAAGACTCAAGACACGCATAGATAGTATACTAAATCATCCATTGAAACAAGATCTTCAAGACTGTTGGCAGTTTCAGTTTTACTCTGACAAGAACACGAGGAAGCCGTTCGGGGAAAGAATATCGAAATTACCCCAACCTCTCCAATATGAAATTGAATATATGTACTCATATACTTTTATACCTTATTGGCATTACCGGTCACCTATAATATCCACGGAGATATCCGATTATATATCGAAAAGTGACAATTTAACATTCCAGAAACAAACAAGTCTTGAATTAATACACAAGAAGTGGTATAACTTCTTACAAATCTTCACTGATGGTTCGAAGTCTCCTGAAACAGGAAAAGCAGCAGCAGCATTTCACGTACCCTATAACAAAGATATACATTCAATGAGACTCCAAGATAATACATCGTCTTATAGATCAGAGCTTGCAGCGATTATACTAGCATTAAATTGGTTGAACCAATTACCTGGCCTTTATACAGGAGCGGTCGTATTTTATGATTCACTCAGCGCACTAGAGGCAATTAAAACTAAAAAAGAAACTTTGTGAATGAAATTTTGTTAATGTATACACAATTGTATAATAAAGGAATAACAGTGTATTTTGAATGGATCCCAGGTCATTGTGATATCAGGAACAATGAGGTGGTGGATATCGCAGCCAAACAAGGTTTACGGCACAGCCAAATTGATGTAAATAACAAAATTAGTAAGCATGAATCAAACTGCATTCTTAAAACGTACTTCACACAAATATAGCAAAAAATGGGATGAAACACTATCACCTTTGAAGGACATTCAAAAATCAGTTTCGAAAACTTTCAAATTTGTTCTAAACCAGAGATATAGCACATCTATTTTACATTGTCTCCGAATAAACAATATTGATCTTAACGAGAATAGACGGCTTGTCAACAATCATGAAACAGGTCTATGCTCATTCTGTGCTGTGCCGGAAACAACTCTCCACTATCTCACAAAATGTCCAGAATACTCACAAGAAAGGGAAAGGCTCTTACTTGAAATAAATGAAAGCGAATTGGATATAAAGAGACTTCTCAATTCAGGAGAGTACTCGCATCAAAAAGCTTTGGTATCCTTCGTAAGAAGGACCCAAAGATTCACATAGTATATTCGAGTCATTATTGTTAATTGAAATAATTGAACGTTGTATTAGTTCCATTCATATATGAATATTGATGTGTTTATTGAGTCTTATAAACCCATGTTGGAAAATATATATATATATATAATTATATACGTATGAATGCATTACATATATGTCTTCCGTATGATCTTATTAATTTGTAAATATTTGATATATTGAACAAACTATGAGATGTGAAAATTAACCCAATGCACGATAACTGCACAAGACTCAGAACGTTTGTTTTGTCTCGAACCTAACCATTTGTATTAACAAAGAGCTATTTTGAAACTCGGTTGAAGGAGATCATTTCGTCAACAGACATCACACAGCCTTGACTGGTATTGGGGGGGGGGGGGCTAAGGCTACGCATGCGCATCATGCAGTAGCTGAGAAACCTGATCAATGTACCGATCCGGGCTTGGCCAGAAAATACATCTGAAGTGGTTAAGTGATTTGTGATGACAGTCTGTTGTGAATCTCCAAAATTGCGCGAATAATGCAGCGCCGTACCTGACTTTTACTGAATTGATTTAAGTACAGAAAAATTTATAAATAAAATTACCGCAAATTATGCTGGCGCAAATATTCACTACTGAATGACACGCGCCGTATAAGCTAAAACAACAACAACAACAACTTATTCCACAAGAATAAGAATATGACCAAGTCTTATGTTCTTTAGATTGTTTAAATTATTTTTAAATGACTGGGTCTGGAATAAAGACAACGCTCTAAACATGTGCTTTTCTACATGCATGGTCTTAATTTGGAGGATTGTTGGTTCTTAGATTCGTTGTTGGGGGTTGGGTTTTATTGATTTTTTATTCTTGAAATAATTGTGCCTGGAGGAAAGTCGATCTTCGACAATTGGTCTTCGTGTTATTCCACAGTAATCAGATTATTGGGTCTTCGTTTTAGAATATTTGTAAAAACTATTTCATTTTTGTCAAATGATAACCAAGTCTGGAGGAAGGATGTTTGCTTTACCCATGCATTATTGCAATGTTTTGTTGGGGTCTTAGTATTATTAAAAAACTGGGTGTGGGGTAAAGACATATTTCTTTACTGGGTGTAACTTTGGAAGATTGGTCTTAGATTTGAAGTTTTGTAAATTCATTTTTTAAAAAGCCGGGTCTGGGGAAAAGAGTACGTTTTAAGATTCGTGTTATTCCACAAGAATAAGAATATGATAGGGTCTTATGTTAGAAGATTTTTTTGCGTACTTGTTTTAATGATTAGGTCTGGACTAAAGACAACGCTCTAAACTTCTTTTTAAAACATTTCTTAGGTTTAAGGATTGTTTTGTCTTAGATTTTGATTTTTTTAATTATTACTATTAGCGTAATTTTGAAAAATAAAACTGGGTCGGGCTGAAAGACTACGCTACATGTATATGTCCATGTTATCCAGAATTAATAAGATTATGGGGTCTTTATACTGTTTTGAAAATGTACATGTAATTCATAATTTTGAATAACTGAGTTTGGAGGAAAGACTATGCTATATTTTCATGGAATTCAACATTACCAAGAGTGGAGGATCTTTTTTTTTCAATCATTTCTTATTTTGAAATAATCTGGTCTGGATGAATGTCTACACTTTATTTTCATGTTATTCAACATCAATAGATTGTGTGGTCTTTTTTAAAAGATTTGATGAATGTTTTAAAACCCGGAGAAATGTCTTTGCGCTATATGAATGCATTAATATAGGGTTTAGTTTTTAGTTTTAAGTAACCGGGTCATTTTTGTGGGACATGAACGCTTACTAAAGGGTTAAAGTCAAGATTACGCTTGATTCTCAATTTACTCTTAGCGCATATATTCACAATAATACACCAAATAAGTTGAAACAACTACAGACATTAATTCCACAAGTCTTCATTAACTCGGTTTGGAGAAAGGACTAAGCTCGATTCTCATTATTATTCCACTGGAATATCATTATCGTATCTTAGTCTGGACTTATATTATAACTTTTGAAATACCCGGGTCTGAAAAAGACTTTGGACTTATATTTCAATTTTTGAATTAACCGGGTCTGGAAAAAATACTACGCTTGATTCTCAATTTACTCTTAGCGCATGTATTCACAATAATAAACCAAATAAGTTGAAACAACTACAGACATTAATTCCACCAGTCCTCATTAACAGGGTCTGGAGAAAAGACTAAGCTCGATTCTCATTTTTATTCCACTGGAATATAATTATCGTATCTTATAGTATCCCGTAATTAGTAACCATCTGGAATAAAATTATTGGAAATGGTTTTTTGACTGATTTGAGAAAGTATGGGTGTCAACATTTACCAAAAAAAAGTTAGGAGGAATACGGGTTGGGGAAAGTGCTTTTTTTCAAGGTCAAAGGTCAATGACCTTTTCATATACACTGTATAATGGTATCTCTGAGATGAAAAGGCGCAGGTTGGTGATAATGGTGTCAAAATGCACAAATTCTTACCACAATATCAAATAAAATGAAATTAAGTACCCAGAATGCACATGAAACGAAACCTTTCAAGGTCAAAGCCTTTCAAAGGTCATTGACCTTTTTTACATTATATACCATATACGATATAATGGTATCTCTGAGATGAAAAGGCGCAGGTTGATGATCTTGGTGTCAAAATGCACGGATTCTTACAAGAAGATCAAATAAAATAAAATCAAGTACATTCAGTGCTCATTCACCAATGAAATTCAAGGTCAAAACTTTTCAAAGGTCAATGACCTTTTTTACATTATATACCATATACGGTATAATGGTATCTCTGAGATGAAAAGGCGCAGGTTAGTGATCTTGGTGTCAAAATGCAGAGTTTCTTACAGGAAGGCTACATGTAAATAAAATGAAAATAAGTACCCTGAGTGCATATTAATCCATAAAGTTCAAGGTCAAAGGTTAATGACCTATTGACATAGGCTATATATATCGTATAATGGTATCTCTGAGATAAAACGCTGCATGTTTGATAATTTCACTTCGAAATAAGGATAAATAATGGCCATAAAAAATATATTTAGGGGTTAGAGGTCAATGAACTATGTCAAAAACGGCTGGAAATTTAAGTAAATGGGTCGATAACTTGATTGTGGCATGTAGGTATATAGTGATTTTGATGGGAAAAAGACTCACCTGCGTGGAAAATGAACAGAAATTTAACAGTTGATTCCTGGACCAATGATGATGTCAAAATACAAGTTCGAGGTGAAATTTAAATCAAATAGCACTCTTTGATATATACTGTAGTAATGCATTGCCAAAAGTGTAAAAAAAAATCATGTATGATATAATTTGAAATGGTGAAGTTGTCTAAAGTAGCAGCATTTAGATACGCATTTTATAAATGTAAATCAAGGTACCGATTTCTCTGTAGCAATATTTCACTAACCTCAAATGCTACAATCAATACTATATACTATAACTTAAGATGAAAATGGAAAAGATAGGATCATCCAAGAACATTTTCATATAGCCAGGGACAATGATGAAGAATTGAAATAAGGCAATCATTAGAGCTGCAGCTTTTGTCATAGTAAAAGGAGTTAAGTGTCTCAACTTCAGCAAAGAGTAATCAAACTCTTGGAAACCTTCTTACATTTTCAGGATTTTGATCTGGCCCATTCAATGAAAGCCTTATGTTCTGTAAATGGATAACATACCAGGATCTATATTATTACTTATATGTTGCACAGCTTCATCCTCAAGAACTGGAAGTGGTGCTGTAGGAGTGTTGTTAGGTCAATGGATGTGTACTTGTAAACTATTATCTCCTTTTGAATTTCATTACTATGCATGATAACAATCAGTTGTTCTGGACCAAATACATGATCCTTGTACAAACTGATACCGAGTAGAAATAGCACCATGGGTGACCTACGGAGCTAGAGAGCAGATATGAAGTTTTGTCATGCAGCAGTAGCATCTCAAGAGATTCTGGCAGCTCGCAATGAGAGGTAATTAAAAATAATACGGGAATTTATCTTTGTTAAAGTTGAGATACATGCCATTTACTATGACAAAAACCGCAGCTCAAATGATGGCCTTCATTTCATCTTCATCGTCATCCCTCTGCTGTTTGGAAATGCTCTCAGATGATGCTAGCTGTGACATGAGATTTAGACCTGTCCTATCCATTTTCAGAAGATTAAGCTAATGAGATGAATGTACTATCGATGGAGAGAAAAAGACACGACAACCTTGATTTAGATATTATTTTGCATCAAATTTCAAATTGTGTAATCCATTTCATTTTTTTTTCATTGCTTTTGGAAATGCATCGCAGTATACGAAGAATTGTTATTTGGTTATCCCCTTTTTTAAACTTAATTTCCACTGATATTTTGGAAAGAGTTCATTGACCTCTGACCCCTAAATACATTCTCCATGATCTTACTTCAGACTGAAATTATGAAACCTCCATGTTTTCATTACAAATTAGCCATCTTTATTTACATTATCACAGATATGAACAAATAGGATAAATGATTTACTTCAATAACTCCATACATCTACTTGATTTGCTAGTTCAGCCCTCTGGACTGCCATACCCGAACAGAACTCCCAAGAATTTAAAAAGCGCGAGCGCGCCCTCTCCCGTTCAGGCTTACTACCCATGATCACCGCGCAATTAGCGTCCATCTTCCTCTTTTGCTTTCGGCAAGCCACCTGTCAAGACGTGCTCAGATAAGTCTCCTAAGAGCTCAAATCTTTTTTGAGCTTTGGTATATTATTTTCGCTTATCTGTGGTGCATTCTCCCTTTTAATTTCAATCTTTCCATTTGTGTGTAAGATTGTGTTCAGAATTTACACCTGGCGTGACTTTTTAGACGTGTTTTTGGTGACACTTAAATTGTTTTTCTAACGTTTGAGTTCTCGTCGCGCCGCATCGCTAGCGCGTTCGCGGGGCACCGGGCTTGGCCTGCCTACGTGGCAGCAAGCCTTCACCACCTGTCATGGTTATTGTTCTTCACGTTCAAAGCGTGGTGGCTTTTGGTGCCGTTTTTGAATTAAATTCTAGACAGCCTCTACACTTTGTTGTCGAGGGTGTTATTGTTATTTCTTTTTGCAGGTTGGGATCTTCAACTCTGTTCCTTCCTTGCTTTCTGGAATTGATTTAAGATTTTCGATTGATTATTGATTGATTAATTCTTCAATTCTCTTTCCTTTCTGTTCTGAATAAATTTCTTGATTGATATTTTATTCACAGGCGGATCTTAAAGCTCAATTCCTTTTCCTTCTGTTCTGAATAAATTTCTTGATTGATATTTTATTCACAGGCGGATCTTAAAGCTCAATTCCTTTTCCTTCTGTTCTGAATAAATTTCTTGATTGATATTTTATTCACAGGCGGATCTTAAAGCTCAATTCCTTTTCCTTTCTGTTCTGAATAAAATTCTTGATTAATATTTTATTCACAGACGCTTCGGGGATTGTTTAATTCGGCTTACGCAATTATACCTTGATTGATTGGTTATTCAATCCCCCCCCAAAAAAAAAAAAAAAAAAATTTTGTTCTTTACAGGTGGGGTCTCCTTCCTGTTAGAAATTTTTTTGACCTTTCCCGGAATTGTTTTCTTCGTTCAATTCCCTCTTCCCTCCTAGTCTTATATTTTTTTACTTCGACAGGCGGGCTCTACGATTTCCCTTTGAGGATTTACTGTGTCGTTCTTCCTCTTGGAATCGTTACTAGAGACGTTCCTCCTTCCTCCTGTTCTGAATTTCTTTACCTTTCCACAGGAGGTTACTTTTTTCCTCTTGGAAATTATCGTAAAATTTCTCTTATCTGGAATTATTTGTCTCTCAATCCCTTTTCTTCCTGCTCTGAAATGCTTGTTTCTGTGTTTCTTCGCAGGTGGAAACTTCGTTCTCTTCTAACTTGCATTCATTTTTGAATTTTTGTTTCGAATTTTTCCTTCGGGCACAAAAAAAGAGAATATAGTAGGGGAACCTTGTAGGAGTTTCTTTTTCAAAGTCTCCGACCTCCTTTTTATTTTCTTACAGGCAGATACCTAAACTATTCTTAGGTTCTTCTTCCTCCCTACCCCTCCCCTCTTGTTTTGTTCTGTTTGCTCAAACAAACTCCTTTTAGGAGGAGGGAAAGACCACTCCGGTCTCCACTTTTAATCTAAGCGAGATCTTTGTAAAAAAAAAAAAAAAAAAAAAAATTCTTGTTTTTTCTTTTTCAGGGTAGAGAGAGGTACCTTTGAATGGGACTAACACAGCCCCAGAGGACCTGGTGCCCTCCACGGGGACCGTCCCGATTGCAAGTTACAGAAGTCGGCCGCCTCCAGGCGAGTAGGAGGGACGCCGCGGCGAGCGCCCGGCGGCGGTGAGTATGAGGGTGCGTCGATCAGCATTCCGAATTTGCGGTCGGATGCTAAGAGAAGGAAGGCCGAGACTGTGGTGCCACGGTCTCGGACAAAGGAAAAAGTGGTAGCCAAGGCTTCCAAGCCTAAACTAGGTCCTGCTGCCGCAGCACCCATAGGGCTATGCGACCCACCGGCTACCGGGTCACCAGAAGTCCGGAGGGAGAGTGCGGTTCTCTCCCCCCGGCACAGGTCAGGATCTCTGCCGTATAAGTCGTCCTCCGTTGACAGCATCGGGAGAGATCGCCCAGCCCCTGACCGCGAGAGGCGTCACACAGACTGTAACCACAATCTGATCGTGACCACAATCTGACCCCGTCAGATTCGGGTGAATTTTCGTTGTTGGCGGCCGCCCTGCCAGGGGCGGCAAATCGTAAGAAATCACCCGTGCCTCTTGTGCCTTCTTCTGCTCCGGCCACGCCGGCGGAGCCCGCAAAATAAGAAGAAGAAGAAGAGGTCGAAGGAGAGGTCGGCCAGCCCTGTTGCCATGGGCGTTCCTCCTTCAGACCCTCTTATCGGTGGTCAGATGTTACAGTCATACATGTTATGCTGCTATATTCTGCTACCGCGAGAGGCGTCACACATCAGGCTGTGACCACAATCTGACCCCGTCAGATTCGGGTGAAGTTTCGTTGCCGGCGGCCGCCCTGCCAGGGGCGGCAAATCGTAAGAAATCACCCGTGCCTCTCATGCCTTCTTCTGCCCCGGCCACGCCGGCGGAGCCCGCAGAAAGAGAAGAAGAAGAGGTCGAAGGAGAGGTCGGCCAGCCCTGTTGCCATGGGCGTTCCTCCTTCAGACCCTCTTATCGGTGGTCAGATGTTACAGTCATACATGTTATGCTGCTATATTCTGCTACCGCGAGAGGCGTCACACATCAGGCTGTGACCACAATCTGACCCCGTCAGATTCGGGTGAAGTTTCGTTGCCGGCGGCCGCCCTGCCAGGGGCGGCAAATCGTAAGAAATCACCCGTGCCTCTCATGCCTTCTTCTGCCCCGGCCACGCCGGCGGAGCCCGCAGAAAGAGAAGAAGAAGAGGTCGAAGGAGAGGTTGGCCAGCCCTGCTGCCATGGGCGTTCCTCCTTCAGACCCTTGTGTCGGTGGTCAGATGTTACAGCTATTCATGCTGCTACATTCTGCTACCGCGAGAGGCGTCACACATCAGACTGTGACCACAATCTGACCCCGTCAGATTCGGGTGAAGTTTCGTTGTTGGCGGCCGCCCTGCCAGGGGCGGCAAATCGTAAGAAATCACTCGTGCCTCTTGTGCCTTCTTCTGCCCCGGCCACGCCGGCGGAGGCCGCGAAGAAGAAGAGGTCGAAGGTGAGGTCGGCCAGCCCTGTTGCCATGGGCGTCCCTCCTTCAGACCCTTGTGTCGGTGGTCAGATGTCACAGCTATTCATGCTGCTACATTCTGCTTTCGAGCAGTGCGGGTTCACCCCACCCTCGACGTCTACTCACCCCGCTGATGCCCCTGAGCATCAAGCGAGACAAGTGGGCAATAACCACCAGACACCCGGGAAATCCTCGAGCGATTCTGTTAAATCGCCAGCCAGTGCACCGACTAACCGGGTGCCCCAAGATCGCGTGTGCTTTCCAGCATTTTCGTCGATCTCAGAGCACGTGTCCCAGCCGACACGCGGGGCCACCCCGGCGCTTACTGGACGACCCCCCGGTTCAGTCCATAGAGCGAGACTCCCTTTACGAGGAGTCTCTCGAAGGCGGACAGTGCGAGGACAACCCCTATCCCGCGGTCGACTTTTCAGTAAGCGCTCAGGCGCTGCTTGACAAGTATCTACCTCACATCTACCCTCCGAGCGGGGGTATTGATGAAGCAAGGGAGTCCATATTTTCTCGCCCCGCCTCTTCAGGCGCCCCGAGCTCAATCGGCCGAATTGGGGGTCTCGGAGAGTGACGGGGTCGCTCTAGACGAGGCGGCTCCTACGACGAGGAAGCCGCCAGCTCCGAGGGTGTAAATCCACCCCCGCTCTGCTGCTGCCCGGAAGCGCCAGGCTCCGGCGCCGCCGTCTCGAAATTTTCAAGCCTCTCGAGGCTAGCGAGAAGGCAGAGGCAGAGGGGGGGGGGGGCGATTATTATGCAGGTACTCCCGAATTCGCCCTCTACGTCAAGCTCACATGCGGCGACGACTCCTTCAGCGGTAACTCTCTCCATTCTTCCCCCTAAGCGGGCCCGTAGATTGGAGGTATGAATCTCTTACATACCGCATGCCGCACTTCTCTCGTGAGAATGTTTGACTGCTTTGAGAGGGCAACCTATCACGTCCGCGGACCGTCCGCCCAGGCGACGAGACCGTCGCTTTTCTGGCCTGAACCTCACTTTCTATTCGAAAGTAAGGGTGCCCTGTCTTACTTAGCTCCTACCCTTGCAACGCCAGAGTCAGGGCTAGTACAGATACCCGTTCTCCAGCGATCGCCGCTGAAGAGAGGGCGACTCTGATATGAGCACCATCACCGCCCAGCGGTATGTCTCACTATCTCATAGCTCTCCGAGCTTATGAGTATGTATATCGGATCTGAATGTCACGGCGATTAAAAGTTCTCCTGTGCTTAATAATCGCTATGCCTTCACCACCCGGTGCATTATGGTTATGTTAACCTATTTGTCTCGTATTCGGGCGGCTCGTACGAACCCTGCCCGAGCTGCCATCACCGGTCGTCCCCCCGGACACCGCCGGCAGCACCCGCACCGAATACGTGGAAGGAATCAGCTTTTCATATGCTAGATATCCCTCCTGTTGACATTCACAGCTGTTCCCCGAGTCTTTCCCGGTTGGGTAAACATCATCTCGGAGGAAAGTAACCGCCGTACATCTCATGAGATTGTTGGCTATGTACGTGCGTTCAAACTTGTTTAAAGCCCCAGGATTCTCTGTCGGCATTCTATGCCTACTTTCTGGGCACACCCACCGTACCGGGTCGGCGAGTTCACACCAAACTGTACACCGCCAGACCATCGGTCGAGCTCTAACTGTCTATCTTATAGACTGCCCTCTATGTGGGTCAATCTTGCGGGCGTCTCCGCCGTTCCCTCCTTGTGCGGAGTGGTCTACGGTGGATGTCTTTACCGTGCCCGTTTGTCGAATCGGCTTCTTTCTTAGAAATTTTTTCACGGCACACTCGAGTCGCCCCGCATGCTGCTTTCATCCTCCTTCCATGCAATGCATGTGGCCAGGGTCACCGCACGACCGAGGATGATGTAACCGTGGATGGATGTATGCTTATGCCTTCCTAACCACGATCACTACGACCCGCCTTCTCTCGGGCCGACTGTGGATGAGCCTCTCCATGTAAGTGATTTACTTCACTGGAGTTCTTCTTTTAGAAATTTAGATTCTCATCCCCCGCTGCTTAGGGCGTCATTTTTGCCGCCCCCCGCAGCTTTTTGGAGCTCCTTATCTTACCGATATCGGACTGTTCCACGCTGCCGCAACCGGCGCCGGCGGTGCTTGCTCTTACGATCACTTGAGAAACAGGCCTTGTGACTGTTTTCATAAACAACTGGTTCTCACCGCAGACTGATGGAAATTTTGTGATTACTTCCTCAAGTCTCCTTCGCTTGTTTCTTCAAGCGAGGACTTCGACACTCTTAGCCAGTTTCCGTCCCTAACTTGATAGGACAGGGCCGTTGCTACCTCATTCGATTCCGTTGCGAATGTAACGGTTGAGGTATCATGTCTGGCGATGTCTGTTCGTTTAGAGCATCTCTTGATGGTCGTTTACACGTAATATCGTGACAGATTTCTTTTCGCCAGCTCCCTCTGGCGTACGCTTGCTGCTGCTAGGGATTCCCCCGCCCAGCGGACAGCCATCGCAGCCTAGCCTCACGGGCTCTCTCGGCGATGGTGGCTTGAGCCAAGCCACCTCTTCCACCGCGGGCACTGCACCCTCAGATGGGTGCTTCAATCAGTATGGGAGAAAGGGGATCCTGAGTTCTCTCTCGATCACTCGGTCTAACACACTTTTGTCGTGATGTGTACCGCGCTGTTTCCCTGACACGCCCGGTTGAGCCCTTATAAAAATCGCCAATGGTATTTGAATGGTGCCGAATGGTAGTTGAATGGTAATCTGAATGGTAAATGGTACGCGAATGGTATTTAAGTGGTGTTTCAATGGTAAGTTCTTAATGGTAATTGGTAGTTTATTTAATGGTAAATGGTATACCATATACCGAATGGTGTTTCAGTGGTATGTGACTAATGATATGATTGGTATGATGAATGGTATACCATTTATCCAATGGTGTCTCAGTGGTATTCAATGGTGTCTCAGTGGTATGTGCTTGTAATGGTATGATTGGTATGATGAATAGTATACCATACATCCAATGGTGTCTCAGTGGTATACAATGGTGTCTCAGTGGTATTCAATGGTGTCTCAGTAGTATGTGCCTGTAATGGTATGATTGGTATGATCAATGGTATACCATACACCAATGGTGTCTCAGTGGTATACAATGGTGTCTCAGTAGTATATGCCTCTAATGGTATGACTGGTATAATGGATGGTATACCATGCACCAATGGTGTCTCAGTGGTATACAATGGTGTCTCAGTGGTATTCAATGGTGTCTCAGTAGTATGTGTCTTTGATGGTATGACTGCATGGTATACCATGATATACCCAATGGTGTCTCAGTGGTATACAATGGTGTCTCAGTGGTATTCAATGGTGTCTCAGTGGTATGTGCTTGTAATGGTATGATTGGTATGATGAATAGTATACCATACGTCCAATGGTGTCTCAGTGGTATACAATGGTATCTCAGTGGTATTCAATAGTGTCTCAGTAGTATATGCCTCTAATGGTATGACCGGTTAATGAATGGTATACCATGCACCAATGGTGTCTTAGTGGTATACAATGGTGTCTCAGTGGTATTCAATGGTGTCTCAGTAGTATGTGTCTCTATAATGGTATGACTGGTATGATGAATTGTATACCATATACCCAATGGTGTCTCAGTGGTGTCAAATGGTGTCTGAGTAGTATGTGCCTCTAATGGTATGACTGCATGGTATACCATTATATACCCAATGGTGTCTCAGTGGTATACAATGGTGTCTCAGTGGTATTCAATGGTGTCTCAGTAGTATGTGCCTCTATAATGGTATGATTGGTATCAATATGGTGTCTTAGTAGTATGTGCCTAGTGGTATATAATATAATCATGTTGGATAATTGTAAAGCTATAGTGGCTTAGTGGTGTTTGCCTAATGAATGCCATTTGTGTTAATGCTGAATGATATGCCCAATTGCATTACCCATTAACATAATTCCGAAGATTTAAAGAAAATAATTATATCAAAGATTAAAATGTATTTAGAGTTAATTAAATATTTGACCTGTGACTTTTATGCGAGCAGCTTCCCCAAATCAAGTGTAATCGCTCATGATTGTAAACATGGTCTCTTGCATTCTTTTAAATTGTCTTTGTCCTTATTAAGTAAAAGGTCTATATGTGTTTAAATATTATTGATCCAGTGGTTATGATACAATATTATAAATTTGTTATATTTTACTATTGTACATAAATTTAAATCTGATGCAATGGGTGCATGCAAAAATAAAATCAATCGGTCAATGAAATCTTTTTTGATAAAAAGGGTTTTAATTTTTAATTAATAAGTTTTATTCTATTTTTATAATCATTTTGCTTGTTTATGGCCGCTTTTTATAAAAAGAACTATATATTTAGTGTTCCAAGAAGATATTTGCAATCAATCCCAAAATTCGATCAGATGCAAATTTACAGGTGATGATACATTAAGTTTATCTAGAACATATCAATTTGGATTTTTTTATGGATCAGTTGCAAGTTTGCAATGAAAAGTATGACTCTCATGATTTTGGAGTCTGAAATTGATTTGCGTTTGATTGCTTCGATTGCAAGTTTCTTGCAATGCCCCATATTTTGCTAAAAATGTATTCACTGTTGGTTGTCTTGGTCCCCCAACCTCTATCAAATTCCCATCCGCAAACCCTGATTTGGTCTGTCTGCAACGTCAAAAGCCCCATCTGACCCATTTGTACGCTATTATAGCTGCTTCCAATCATGAATTATTTCACCCTTTTTTTACAAAAGATATTTCCAAAATTCTAATTCTATTTTAGGCTCTAAATATTCTTTCCCACTTGTGGACGGCGTTTATAAAGAGGAGAGCTATTCTATAGGCCGGCATTACTTGATTGAAATGATTTATCCACATGGTCTTGCTCCCTCACCCCTATCAAAATTCCCTGCCGCCATACAGGGTATAGTACAATGTAACAGAAAAGAAATCTACTGAATGAAATCTCAATTTCAATCATTACAAAAGCAAATTAAAAGGGAAGAGGAGTGAGTAAAAATATATATATAAAGGGGAAAAAACAAGAAAAGAAAAAAGGCAAAGAAGAAAAGAAAGATTAACAGAAAAGAAAAAAAGACAACGAAAATAAAAAAGAAAATAACATAGAGAACAGGAAAAAAAAGTGAAGGGATCGAAAACTTTTTTCATAGATTCCAAGATCCAAGGAAAACAGTGGCATGCATGCACTCACGCCATCATGGTTTCCAACCCAGAACCAATCGAGAGGAAAAAGAAGACACCCCTGATTTGGTTTTAATTCACCCCCCCCCACCCATATCGGGATGTGTATTTATCTTGGCGAAGAAGTCCCCTCCCCCCATATTTTGTCATAATTTATCCCCCCCCCATATGCTTTGGCGAGAGGGGCCGCTTGGCTGCTTGCCAGGTAGCTCTATTATATTATACGTGTTGTTCTCGCACTACGCACGCGCGAACGTCTAACCGCCAAGTGCAATATTTGAAAAAGAAAACTCGATCTACCGGTACTACCGTTTTGCTGTTGATAAGTCCGTCGATAATTCATCAAAAACTAAAGGAACACGGGTCAGATTCGGACAGCGACTTCAAAGTCATTTGTAGAAGGCTATAACAGTAAGTTCTATAACAATTTTCTTTGATTTATTTCTCAAATTGTCTCAAAATGTTAGATGTCGTTGTACTGCCACGACATGCACGACCACTGCACTGCCACCGTCACTGCCCCGTTGGCGCTGGCCGCTGCTCTACGGGCCGGGACGTGGCTTTGACGATAGGGAGTGCTTATGGTTTATGCTTTGTATTGGCAGAGTTAAGATCGGCGAGCATTGAATAGTAATTCGCTCATATTGCCTGATGTTTATTGTCAATGTTTTACAAAAACCATCTCTGAATACATTGAATTCGTGAATGAATAATGCTAATGTCAAGACTGTCAAAGTTTTAATTGTGAATAAGTTACTGCACACGTTAATTTACTGAAATTGAAAACTTGCCGACAAATATTGCTTTGAAATTAGGCCTATAATTTGTTGTTGTTGTTGTTGATAGATGTTGGTAAATGAGATAAAATGGAGGTGAAACATGGTAAGGGTCCTAAAGTTTAAAAAATGATAAAGGCTACGCAGGTCTATAACTTTGCTACACTGTACACACCACTCATTGCACATACTATTTCAATGGTAAAATGTGCACTTTGTGTGTGGAACTGTGACTGGACGGAGTGACAAACGATTCCTATTCAATTTTTCTACAGAGGCTGCAATAAATATGCAGAGAAAACTGGCGCTAATGCAGTTTTGCACCGGCCGATTACCAGCATACCTCATCACCAAAACTTGTTCCCAAATGTCATGACAGGTCTCTCAGTCACATTTCGATGTTAATATACCCACCGTTTTTCAAAATATTGGGAATGGCTGTATTTAGTCTTCGATCTCGACGTCGTTGATCTAATCCGTAGACATCACTTCGCGGATCTCTCGGATTCGCCGTAATATTTATATGGACTGAAGTTAGCAACCAAATCATGCTAACATGTGGCAAACAAACTGCCAGCATGCCGCATGCGAATCTTTTGATCGCATAACTTCGGTCCATATCAACATGACGGCGAATCCAAGCGATCCGCAATATTTTGAAAAGTGGTGGGCATATTGTGTATTGATCTCAAAATGTGTGTAGACAATTCTGGTGGGGAGTTTTGCTTGAAGTTGCATGCACAACGAACAATTGTCCATAGACTGTGTACAACGGATAGATCGTCTCCGCACAGCGATTCGAAGACCGCTGATTGGTCAATAGCGCAGATCACGTCATGACCACGTGGTCCCAAAAATAATTCCTTTGGACTGCGTGCGGAAGTATCGATAACGATATCCGGTCATGTTGTGTACACGGTAAATGGTCTTGGTTCGTGATCGGGATCGCTCCGGTATCGATCGAAAATTATCGAAACTGCAATTTCATGCATATTCACGCGACGCTCCAAAACCCGGAAGCCAATTGACTTTATGCACGTTGCGATAGACTCTACAAATTCCAAGGAACACGATGACATATAGACGCTAATTCGTAAGATTTTGACGGAAAAGCAAGAAGTATTCAAAATTCGCTTACCTGTGCGGTATCGGTGAGAAAATAGATCCTCCGAGAATACCTTTCATAATTCATATAAAATATAGGAAAATTGAAATTCTAGGTCGATTTTGGTACGAGGTGATAGGGAATTGCACACTTGTTTTGGTGGAATTCTGTGTGGGGAAACAAAAGGCTTGCACTGCGCATGCTTACTATATATTTATTCATAAATTGGTTCTCGGCAGTGGCTGGATGACGTCATGTAATAAGCAAAAATGTACACGACCGCTACGTTCACGCTCCGCTATCCGTTGTACACAATTGTTCACTGTGAGTTGGCTGGTGTGAAACTGCATTCGTGCCGGAGGGTATTCTTAGATCCTTTCATGGGGCTAGGCATATCAGTTTTTAAAGTAAATTTTATCCTCTTTTAAAGTTAAGTTTGTCCTGTGATCACATTTTATCTGTTTTTATTTATTTACTGATCAAAACTTGCCTAAAAAACGTCTGGAGTTCATCCACTGGCATATGATTGTCCATGAACGGATCCATGATTTCTCAAAGGGGGTAGTGGGGCACATTTTCCCAAGGAAACTTTAAATAACAAGCAAACCAAAAAGGAGATCCTCTTGTATGAGACAATATTTTTGATATAAATATTTGCTGTAACTTTCGAAGGGGGGGGGGGGAGAACACTTGTGTAAGAAAGCCACATTTTTATCAAACACATCAACTATTGCTCTCAAGGTGGGGGCACAGGTCAAATGTGCCCACTTGGATCTGCTTCTGCGATTGTCAATACCAGAAAAATGGAATTTATGTCATCGATTACTCTCTTGAAAATTGCTGCTCTAGAAATTTGATTTCAGATGACATAGCTATTACTAGTATAAAGCATGCACAGTTATAATACAGCCTTGTCTGAACTACGCTGAAATACTATCACATTTCCTTATTTTTATCCTAAATTCTGGGCTGGTAATCAGAGGTCCATGAAAAATATCTTTAACATTAAAGTTCTAAGATCATTATTTTTCTATTACTATATTAGTATTCTATTTTTGTTTGTATCTGCACATACATGCAGATTTTACAACACTTAAATTGATTTTATTTCATTTTCAAAGTTTGGACGACGGATACACTGGATGATAAGGTAGATGATCCAGCCTTATCTTGGAATGACACGACGGGTGTTGAACACAGAAAACGTACCGTGTACAAGAAACAATTGGAGTTTATGAAAGGTAGGTGTGTAAGAATTTTCTTCAGTAGAAAAAATGCAAAGGTTCATGAGATAAAACAGATTGTATTCCTGCAGTGGCCTAGCTGAAAAAAAAACCTTGTCAGGAATGGTAAAAAATCCTTAGAAAGGACAAATGTCATCCCTATTTAGAGGAGCACACGTCTTTTCTGACACCCCCCCCCCAGAAAAAAAATCAGTATGTTGGCTGAGGGGGGAAGGGTGGACACTTTTTCCCCAGGTATTCATTTGTTGTGGTATTTGTCATCATTGGGGCAACCTCCCATTATATAATAGGTTATTGTTTACCCATCTATGGTTAAACATAAATTTATTTATCATATTTTACAAAATGTTTTGTTGATATTTGTTAATTGGTATCATTCAATTGAATGGTAGAGTATACTGCAAATTTCTCAATATATAAAAAATATATGAACTTCTAAAGAAAGCTTAAACACATGACAAGCATTCATATTTTGAACCCTTAGCTAATATACTGTCCTTTGCATTGTTTTCATCCAATATTTCTTATTACAGCTTCAAGGAATTAATCCTGCCGGGTACCCATTCACTTCATCTGGGTCTAGTGATGCACAGTGTGGATGAAATTCGGGCTGAAGGAAAACACACCATGGCTAGGACTCAAATTCACGACCCTCTGTTTGAAAGGTGAGAGTCAGAACCACTAGACCACGACGTTCCCAGCTGATGTCATATACCCACTTGTTCTTTTGTATTTTATTACAAGAAGTCGCGCTAATTTACATTTTGTCCTCCGAGAACTATAAAAAATGGAGTGAAAATTTATTTCAAA
Organism: Lytechinus variegatus; assembly: GCF_018143015.1. Lineage (NCBI taxonomy): Eukaryota > Metazoa > Echinodermata > Echinoidea > Temnopleuroida > Toxopneustidae > Lytechinus > Lytechinus variegatus. Next base: position 2,650,674 of record NC_054740.1, on the reverse strand, counting down.
GACATGTCCACCCTAACAAAATAGTTGATTTGATTAAAAAGAGAAAAATCAAACATAAAAATCGGATGAAAAATAAGAAAGGTATGACATTTTTAAGTTTCGCTCAATTTCACTTAATAGTTACATGCACATCCAGGTCGGTATGCAAATGAGGGAACTGATGACATCACTCATTCACTTTTCTTTGTTTTTAGATATGAAATATTATAATTTTCTCCTCATTGTCCTATGAAATAAAGTTTTATTTTTATTTTTTATTGTCAAATCTGTAAAAAATTGAAATATTGTACAATTCAAACAATGAAAACCAAAACAAAAAGTGAGGGTCTTATTTTGCATCCGATTTAGATGAAATATTTTGCATGATGCTTGCCTGATTTTCTCTGTTGATTCAAAACAATCTTTTCTGTGGTGGACTAGACCTTTAATGTGAAGATATGCATTGCTGGAAATAATGATATGATACTTGGGACATATCATACACACATGTATGAAAATATGAAATAATTATTTCATTTTATAGAATAAGCCTAACAAATATTCCTGACGATCGTGTGTACATTGGGTTAATTTTTTACCAAAATGTTGTTAAATTTCAAATTCAATAACTTTGTTATTATCAGATTTTAATGAAATTTTCAGCATGATCCTTTTCTGATTCATTCTCTCCCTACCAAAATCTCCCCTTTTCTCATGCTTTCTTTCTATGGTCCCCTTCATTCTCCTTATAACTATGTTATATGTAAAGTGTAACCGGTCGTCCAACCAATTTGATTGAAGGGCTAGAGGTACTCGAGACTGAAAGCTATGTGATATAATTCAAAGTGTACATCAGACAAACAAAAAACACTGAAAATCTCATCCAAATTTGTTTAGGATTAACAAAGTTCTTACGAATTAAAGTTGTTATTTTTTGCTAAAACTGTTCTCTGCAAGTCCTCATGAATATACAAGATCACAATTTATATACTTTTTGTATTATATGAATTTAAATTTTGTCCAAGCTCGGTTGTAAAAAATTACGATTGACTACTGATTTACTGTGTAAGACAATATAACACAACAAAAATAGACAGAAAAGAAATAAGTGGGTATCTTGTATATATTATTTTCTATATATTTTGCAAAAAAGGTCTCTATTTTTCTTCTGTGTTTAGTTTTCCAAATTGAATAATTTTCTTTCCTTATTTTCCTTATTTTTTTTTCTATGTGTGATATATTATTTATTTATTAATGTATCATTATTGTATTTATGATAAACTTTTGGCGTGTTTCTACAGTAAATCATTAAAAACGGTTTATCTTTTCCGGACTCGAATTACGATTGACTACTAATTTACTGTGTAAGACAATAATCTTTCTCACACATATTTAACACAACAAAAATAGACAGAAAAGAAATAAGTTGGTATCTTGTATATATTATTTTCTATATATTTTGCAAAAAAGGTCTCTATTTTTCTTCTGTTTTTTAGTGTTCCAAATTGAATAATTTTCTTTCCTTATTTTCATTATATTTTTTTTCTATGTGTGATATATTATTTATTTCTTAATGTATCATTATTGTATTTATGATAAACTTTTGGCGTGTTTCTACAGTAAATCATTAAAAACAGTTTATCTTTTCCGGACTTGAATAACCTTATCGTTCTTAAACCAACCTGTTTCTACAGACTGAATAATCTGATTAACTTGCATTTCGCGTCGCAAATACGGTGGAAATCGGAAAATTCAACCTATAACCTCACATTGCATTTTGGTATGTCAAAAATTGCATCTCGTTAGGAAAATTTTCAAAATTCATGGTAGATCTCACTCATTGTAGCAGGTACACGTTTCGCGATCAGCTGGCGAGATAAAAAACGGCCAGAATATATGTTTACTGTGAGATCGCACTTCTTGGTTCAAGCACTTAAGCCAGACACGTATGCTATTTTGCCCCGTGTTTTTACAGAAAAGTTAAACGGATTAACATGGCAATAACCACCTCTCAGAGAGATGGTTATGAGAAACCGTATTTTGCGCGATGCAATTTATCAATAAACCGCATCGCGTCTGTTTCTACAGGAAAGTTATCAGGGATTCTGGATACTTAGGCGGGTAATACCTTTTAACAATTCTATGTAGAAACATGCCATTGATATATCTTTTTAGGTGAAAAGAAAAAAGAGACCAATTTGGGAGTACTATTTTCCCCCCTTTTGGGGATATTTCATTTCTTCTAGGTGTGGTACCCTTTATTCATTTGGCCATGTGAAGGCTATCACACATTTTGAGTTTAATCTTCGAAATTTGGTGTTCATTAGTTTGTTGTCCAAACTCTGTCTTACATGTAAATTTGTTTATAGGAAGATTAACATAATATTTATGTGGAGTGCAATCATTGATCTCTTGTGGAGTCGCACAGTCACATGTATTCATAATATGGTGCTTTTATGCCATACCTGTCAATACTCTTTTGTACTTGAACTTATTAGTAAAAAAAATGTTTATTAATGTCGTTGAAAGCAATTACACACAACAGATTTAACATCAAGTTTATTGTATTACAAGTATCAGGTTTGTATGCAGAACAGTGGTTTTGCCAAGTACTCAATCCATGTAAAAAGCAATATGAGAGAACAGGTTTATTCTTGGAAATGTTAGCCTTCATTTGTTGTGTTTTTCAATCAAACTCTGTCTTGATGCATGTTTACTTTTAGATAACAAGATTGACAGAGTATAGATATCAACGAGTAGCTAAGTCATATATATTAATAACTTATGTGCTTTAATTATAAAGTCTATACTTGTGAATACTCTGTGCCATTTATGCTGTACTTAAACTTCTTATAGTAAAAACATTTTATTGACGTTCTTGAAATAAGTAACTGTTTTCATTTTTTTCTTGTGTATACTTATTCCATTATTAAGCCTACCACTAACCCCAGAGATATGCTGTTCACCAATGGTCTACCATTCACTGTACTTTATTGGCCTACTATACATTGCACATCGTTGTTCTACTGTCTACCATTCAGTGTAAACCATTGGTCTACCATTGAACTTGTGGTCTATAGTGTATGGCCAATGGTGTTATTTGAATGGTTGACTAATAGTATAGTGTGTATGACAGTGTTGTATGGTAAATGGTAGGTCAATGGTGTACGGTGTATGGTAAGCCAATGGTGTATGGTAAGCCTATGGTGTACGGTGAATAGTAGTTCAATGGTGTATGGTAGGCCAATGGTGTACTGTAAATGGTAGGTCAATGGTATACGGTGTATGGTAGAATGGTGGAAAGTGAATGGTCAATCAATGGTGAATGGTGTGTGGTGTACGACGAATGGTAGTTGAATGGTGTATGGTGAGCGGTGAATGGTACGTGAATGGTGTACGACGAATGGTAGTTGAATGGTGTATGGTGAGCAGTGAATGGTACACGAATGGTGTACGGCGAATGGTACGCGAATGGTGTACAGTGAATGGTGTACGATGAATGGTACGCGGATGGTGAATTGTACACGAATGGTGAATGGTACACGAATGGTGAATGGTACACGAATGGTGTATGTTGAATGGTAGGCGAATGGTGTATGGTGAATGGTGTAAGGTAATTGGTAGGCCAATGGTGTCCAGTGAATGGTGGCTGAATGGTAAATGGTAGGCCAGTGAATGGTGGCTGAATGGTGAATGGTGGTCAATGGTAAACCTGTCTATAGTGGCCATATGGTAGATCAATGGTGAATGGTGTTTGATCAATGGTATATGAATGGTAAATGGTGCTCATGAATATGGTAATAGTAAGGTCCGAATTATTTAAATTAGTTTGAATGGTATACCATTGAGGCTTGAATGGTATACCATTGGTGTATGGTGGGTGCTGTGCGAATGGTATTCCAATGGTATATCAATGGTGTATGATAAATGGTAGTCAATGGTATACCATTCAATTTTTTTTATAAGGGAGCTGTTTTGACCAGACTGCTCTATTCTACATAGGCAACATGTCCGCGGCATTCCTTATTAACAGGATGGCACTCAGTCGCTTTCTCGACCCTTGTCTGCCTTACGAGTGGTTTTCTTCCTAAATCCCTACTCTCCGTCGTTCCTGGTCCCCTTCGGACCGCTAGTAACTTTTTACCACAGCTCTCTATCAGAATTCTGCAGATTTTCTGCCCTCACGCATTTGAGACAGATATCGAATTCTGGGCGCTTTCTCCCACGCGGAAGCTTCCCCTACAGAAATTTCCAAGCTTGCGGGAAGCGTGCGACTAGCTTGCGCAAGCTTGCGGCATGCTAGTAACTAGCATGCGGCGAGCCTAATTAAGCGTGTGATATGCGTGCAGAGTAATAGTTAAGCGATCTTTTAGCGAGCAGGGACTGTTCGCTAGCAGGCACTCGCTTATTAAGCGAGCGCCCTGCTAGTCGCATGCTAGTTACTAGCAAGCGGCACGCTTAAATTTCTGCAGGGGTTCTGAGATATCTCGCCTTCTCAGATTGGTCGATTGATCACTTACTGAGCCTTAAAAGCTTCAGTTTTCCGATCACGATTCTTGTTGAAACTTTCAACAAATTCCGATTCTTACGCTCTAGTCAGCAGGTGATGTTGTTCTCCTGACACTAGGCCGAGGGCCCATGATACTTAGTATTCCTGAGTATACAGGGCTTTCCTCTCGAGGACATTTTTGAGGGCCGCCTTTTGGCGCTCAACTAACTCCTTCACTTCTTTCTACTTGAAGGACATTCCGTCCAGCGAGGCGAGATTTGCTGCTTCGGCGCTTAAAGCAGCTGCGGCTTTTTCCCCCTCTCCCTAAATTTCGTTGTTTTTGTTTTTTCAAATTTTCTTAGGCTTACAATTGAAAACATGCCTCCCTACGGTTTGAGTCCGTGCTGGTCTAGCAAATCACGTAGATGTATGGAGTTATTGAAGTAAATTATGAAAATACTTACCTGATTTTCTTATTTACGAGATAACTCATACATCTACTTGATACCCTCCCACCGACCCTCCGCCTTGCGCAGCAACATGTTTCAACGTATGGGCTTGCGAAAGGTGAGGAAGATGGACGCTAATTGCGCGGTGATCATGGGTAGTAAGCCTGAACGGGAGAGGGCGCGCTCGCGCTTTTTAAAATTCTTGGGAGTTCTATTCGGGTATGGCAGTCCAGAGGGCTGAACTAGCAAATCAAGTAGATGTATGAGTTATCTCGTAAATAAGAAAATCAGGTAAGTATTTTCATATTTTGTTATTTTTTATGTCATACAGATTATACACACACACATATATATGTATGTATGTAATTTGATCTGAACTTGGAATTCAAGGGTGAAACAATATTCTGTATACTGATTTTGGTGTTGTTTAATCTACTGGTACAAATCTTTGCATTTTGGCACCAAGATTACGAACCTGTGATGTTTTATCTCAGAGATACCATTATCATTATCTTATGTTAAAAAGGACATTGACCTTTGTCCTTGAATTTTAAAGGTGAATGTAAATTCTTGATGCTTAATTTTATTTAATCTTCCTGTAAGAATCTGTGTATTTTGACACCAAAAACACCAACCTTCGCCGTTTTATCTTAGAGATACCATTATATAATATGGTATATAATGTATAAAAGGTCATTGACCTTTGGCCTTAAATTTTATGGGTCAATGTGCATTCTAGGTACTTAATTTTATTTCATTTGGTCTTCTGGTCAGAATCTGTGCATTTTGACACCATGATCACCAACCTGTGCCTTTTCATCTCATAGATACCATTATACAGTATGGTAAATATGTAAAAAGGTCATTGACCTTTTAAAACCTTTGACCTTAAATTTCATTGGTGAATGTCAATTCTAAGTACTTGAATTCATTCTATTTTATCTTCTTATAAGAATCTGTACATTTTGACACCATGATCGCCAGCCTGTACCTTATCATCTCAGAGATACCATTATGCAGTATGGTATATAATGTAAAAAGGTCATTGACCTTTGAAAGGCTTTGACCTTGAATTTCATCGGTGAATGTGCATTCTAGGTACTTACTTTTATTCTATTTTATATTCTGGTAAGAATTTTTGCATTTTGACACCATTATCACCAACCTGCTCCTTTCCATCTCAGAGATACCATTATACAGTATATATGAAAAGGTCATTGACCTTTGACCTTGAAAAAAAGCACTTTCCCCAACCCGTATTCCTCCTAACTTTTTTTTGGTAAATGTTGACACCCATACCTACTCAAATCAGTCAAAAAACCATTTCCAATAATTTTATTCCAGATTGGCTACTTTGGGGTCTAATTTAGGGATACTATTAGTCTGGACTTATATTATAACTTTTGAAATACCCGGGTCTGAAAAAATACTTTGGACTTATCGTATAATTTGTTTAACAACTGGGTCTGTAAAAAAGTCTTTGGACTTATATTTCAATTTTTGAATTAACCGGGTCTGGAGAAAAGACTTTGCACTTTTGTGCTATATGAACGCATTACTATAGGGTTTAGTTTTTAGTTTTAAATAACCGGGTCTGGAGAAAAGACTACGCTTGATTCTCAATTTACTCTTAGCGCATATATCAACAATATAAGCCGTGTAAGTTGAAACAACAACAAAGACAGTAATTCCACCAGTCTTAATTAACTGGGTCTGGAGAAAAGACTAAGCTCGATTCTCTTTTTTATTCCACTAGAACATCGTTATCGTATCTTAGCTTAGACTTATATTGTAATTTTTTAATTAACCTGCTCTGGAAAAAAGACTGCACTTTTGTGCTATATGAAGACATTAGGGTTTTAGTAATTAGTTTTAAGTAACCAGGTCTGAAGAAAAGACTACGCTTGATTCTCGATTTACTCTTATCGCATATATTCACAATATAAGCCATATAAGTTGAAATAACAACAAAGACATTAATTCTACCGGTCTTAATTAAATTGGTCTGGAGAAAAGACTACGCTCGATTCTCATTTTTATTCCACTGGAATATCATTATCGTATCTTAGTTTGGACTTATATTATAATTTTTGAAATAACCGGGTCTGGAAAAAGACTTTGGACTTATATTATAATTTTTGAAATAATCGGGTCTGGAAAAAGACTTTGGACTTATATCATAATTTTTTAAACAACCGGGTCTAGAAAAAAGACTTTGGACTTATATAATATTTTTTAAAACAACCAGGTCTTGAAAAAAGACTTTGGACTTATCTCCAACAAAGACTTTGCACTTTGTGCTAGATGAACGCATTACTATAGGATTTTAGTTTAGAACGGATTCGCCAAGAATCCCTTCAAATTTATTACATTTGTGGGTAAAGTCATTATTACATATGTGGGCGATCAAAAATTATTACATTTGTGGGTAAAGTGCATTATTACATTTGTGGGTGAAATTATTACATTTGTGGGTAAAGTGTTATTACATTTGTGGGCGTTATTACATTTGTGGGTAAACTGAGGACAATTACCCCCCGGACAATTACCCCCGACAATTACCCCGGACAATTACCCCCCGGACAACTACCCCCGGACAACTACCCCGCGGATACCTACCCCCAGGACAATTACCCCCCGGACAACTACCCCCCTGACAATTGCCACCGGGAACAATTACCCCCCCGCCCCCCGGACAATAACCCCCTTGACAAAGGGAGTGCACAGAGTCATACGTCGGCCGTACGCTTGACGTAAGAAGTACTCAAGGCGAGTATCTTGGAATCAAACGAACGCCGTAAGAAAGCTTTAAAAGTGAGCTCCATCCATAGGCAGATAGATCCAGGGGGGCCGAGGTGCCTGCCCCTCCCCCTATTGGCGGAGCAAACAAATGAAGAAAAAAGGGGAAAGAAAGAAAAAAAAAGGAAAAGAAGGGAAAAGAAAGGAGGGAAAAGAAGAGGTAAAATAAGATTAAGGGAGACGAGTTAAAAAAAGTCAGGGGAAGACTTGGAAAATGATTAAAAAATATATTTCATGTCACTAAATTAAATTTGTCGCACGCGCTTCGCGCTTACATAGCCTGTTTGACGAGGTACATATCTCGCTAAATAGGCTGATATGTAGCTTAAAATTAAGTTTTGAAGTCGATTTACAAAGCATATTTCAGCTCGGACATTATTCATTATTTTGTTTATTTACTAACTGATTTTTTAAGTGCTCTCTTTAATGTCCGTTTTATGGTGTGAATATAAGTTCCAGCATGCGCTATGCGCTCGCATAATTTGATTTGCCAAATTATATACCAAACTACTTAAACCCCCCTTGTTTATGACTGTCTCACGATTTGCGCTCGCATTTTTGTTAAAAATATATAAACTCACAAATCCTATTTTTGATTATAAAAGTGCTCAAAATATTCAGTTTTCAGGCTTCGGTGTCAACACATTTCCATCACTCATTAGGCTTATTACATTAATAAATATGGTAATGAAAATTTCATGAACTCTTAATGACTAAATTGTCCCTTTTCAGAAAAGAATATCGACAATACCACAGTTTCATTTGTTTCATATCGCGCTTAGGAAGAGGAATAAGAAAGCTGTCACCAGTTTCATATGATGACAAAATGTCCTTAGACCTAGAATGTCCAGGTCCTTGGTCAAAATATTAACGAAGATATCAGCTCGCGCTTCACACTCGCATCATTTATCAAGTGCTTTCCACATCCACTTCACCATTTTCATACCGGAATATCAAATATTTTCTGCTCGAGCTTTTCGCTCGCTTTATTGATTTTCGTGATAAAAATATCAGAATGCTCAGATTCTGTTTAACTCTAGAACACACGCACAATATTGAGATACCGCGCAGCTTCATCTTTATTCAAAACGTGCTAAAATTGTCTAGATTCAGATCAGATCGTGCTTTGCGCTCGCATAATTAATGTAGGAAGAAAAAAAAATTACCCATCCTTTTTCATGATTTACACTAATCCACTTACTTTTGTAACCTAAGTTGTCATACATGCTTTGATTATTGTATAATATACTAAGTAGCCTCCAAATTAGCATTTATTATTCTTAGGAGACTTTAACTCACAAGGCCACTTTTGGCTTTATTTTAAGTCCTCCTTTTCGTTTCTCATTATTATTACCGTACACAGGCCTAATTATACATGAATATCATTGTATTTATTTTAAGTAGTGTTTTGCATGTTTACATTTTTAAAATACTGATGTACATATTTGAATGTGTTTTTTCTATGTATTTATCTGTACTCAATGCCTTTTTTTAGAAATGAATAAATAAATGAACTGAACAAAACATGATTAGAGTGTCCCAGTTTTAGGCCTGAAATCTCAATTTTTTCTGCTTGCGCTTTGCGTTCGCATCAAATGTTTGGTTTTATACCTATACTGTTAATGATTACAAAAAGTGCTAAGAATGTCATTTTTTAAGTCAAAATTTCACAAGAAATTCAGCCCGCGCTTTGCGCTCACATTATTTAATAGTTGAAATATGTATCGTTTTAATGGCTAACTGCAAAATCTCCTTAACAGGTCCCTTGTCGATCAAGCCAGGAACCATATTAAAAATTTCGCATCTTGTTCAGCTTCACAAACATTGCCCAGAATAGTCAATTCTCAGGTTAAAATATATATCATTATTATTTATTATTACTTGTTATTTGTACTGCGCTTTTCATATTAGGCCCAAACCGCTTACAACGAATTAGTTAAATGTAATATTTTAACAACTACAAAGTACGAAAGTTTAAATGTTTAAATAGGGCTTATAAGATAATTACACTTTTTATGTTGTTTTATAAGAATAAAGCGTAGAAATGACTGTTAGGACATCAGCGTTTTGCCCCCCCCACCCAAGTGGTAGAATGGATAGGCCCTTATTTTTCACGACCAAGAAAAAAGAGAAAAGCAAAGGGATGAGGGTGAAATATAGACCTATCATTTTCGAAAAAGGTTATGTCAAAATCTATTTAAAAAATTGTGATAAAAATGTTGAAATTCTTGCTAGCTCGCTTCGCCCGCAACTTCTTATTAATTTTTACGTACGTGATACGCTGTATTGAGCCCCCTCAAAAATGTTGGCTCATTACTCCACTGGGACAACCCCTTCAAAAAAAAATTAAAATCAACTTTGAGCGGCCGATCTGGGTAAATATGGGTGAAAAAAATTCAGCCCCCCCCCCCCCTATTGGGAAGAGCTGGATTCGCCCCTGCCATCTACAAAACTTTACGAAACCCAGAATTCGATCAAAATTTGTATGTCACCATAGCTTAAGATCATTCGTTTTGGCAATCTTCGCAGTGGCGTAGTATACGGGGGGCCAGGGGGCACGTGCCCCTCCCTGAGATTTGGTTTGCCCCCCCTGAAAAAATTGACGGAGCAAAACAAAGGGGAAGAAAGAAATGAAAAAAATAAGGGGAAAGATAGAAGAAAAAGAAGAGGAAAATAAAAGGAGGAAGAGGATTGAATAATATAAGGTGAAGGGAAGACTTTCTTTTTATGTCACTTTATAAAATTTTCGCTCATTTCCGATCGCATTGCCTTTTCGATGAGATTCATATCTTGCTCAATATAAGTTGATATGGAGCTTAAAATATCAAGTTTTGAAGTCAATATACAAAACATATTTCATCTCGGATATCGAGCTTTTAGTATTTTTAAATTTACAAATTGATTTTTCAAGTGCTCTGTAAAATGTCCGTTTTATGGTCTAACTATTAATATTTTCAGCTCACGCTGCTCGGTCGCATTATTTGATTTGCATAGGCCTACTTCTTTATAAGTTCTTACAAACCGTCCTTAGAATGCACCTTAAACGACTTGTATCATGATTGCCAATTTGTATAGAAAAACACTGTATTTGATTATTATTTAATGTTTACAATTTAGTAATTTTGGTACTTAATTTCCTTCTTTAATGTTTAATTGCTTTCACCCAAGAATAATACACACAAAAACACCTTGTAATTTTACCATTTAGGGCCTAAAATGGTAAAAGTACAAGGTGTTCTTGTGTGTATTATCTTTGCATAAATTTTTTTTTAAGTTTACTGTATAAAGTCATAAAGCCACATCTTAATCTGGAATGTGCACCAATTGTTTCATAATTCTTAGCTTCTTGTTAGTTGAATTGTTTTAAAATAACAGGTTTATCGGTCTTACTGGACAGTGTTAGTGTTGATAGTTGCGCTATCGACTTTCAATATTTCTACCTATGAAGACTGTGTCTTTTTTACATTTTATCTATTTGCCTGATTTCTTTCCTGAAATTAAACCCGAAATAAATATTTTTAGAAATCAGATCAGTTAAAATCAGAGATATTCAGCATTTGTGATTATTATGACTAATCGTGTTGAATCTTTCTATTACACATTTTCTGATGTATATATACATAGCCAAACGGGAGGTTTTGGGTAGAGCCCCTCCCCCCATTTTTCATGATGCAGAAGGCACCGCTAAACAAAAAAGGGAAAAAAGAAGAAAGTGAAAGAACAGGAGAAAGAGCAATATAAAAGAGAAAGAAAAAGTTATGAACTTAAGATAAAATATGAAATATTTCGAAAACATGTGCCACCGACTAAAGCTTACAATGGGTCCCGCTTAATTCTAACATTTTTTAATTTTATGCATTACAAACTGACTTTAAATAGAAAATCTGGTCACAGTCCGATTTCATTGTAAGTGATGTGGGTTTTAATGATTTAACATTCTGCAACCCAAACAATATCCTTCATTATTTTGTAATCATTATCGCAGTTTACTAGTCTACATGTTACCTGTGGTTGCATTTCAATCTCAGTTTTTCTTCACCCATTGCCAAATCTTCTACCATATGTTCATCAGATTGTCTGCTGGCACATTTCTTGTTCGGCCGTCAGATGGTAAAACGGTCTATCTCGAAAATCGCTGTTCTGAAAAAAAAATGACTTTGAAGTTTAGAGGTTTGAGTTTTTTTTATGGTATGGAAATAGTGCATTTTTAGCAATAGGAAAAGAAGAAGCACAATTAACACTAATAACTGAAGAATTTTTTTAGATTATATGGGTTTTTATTTATGAAATAAATGAGATTTTTGTGGGGATAGATTGTTTAACCACAGCACACCTATACACTCATACTAAACGTCATAAGATGGTAAAATTGTCTATCTTCGAGATTTTACAATTCTTACCATTTTACCATCTTTTCCCAATGCGCAACATTCTTCAGCGATTTTCGAAATAGACCTTGTTACCATCTGACGGCCGCTGTGAGGTGACGGTAAACTGGTCTAACTCGATGATAGACCATTTTACCATCTGAGAGCGATGATTAAAAAATCTCAAATAAGACGATTAAAAGGTTTATGTTAAAGATAGCTCGTTTTACCTCCAAACGATTGACAATGGGCTTGCTCAAAGATAGACCATTGTACTATCAAATCTGAAGGAAAAAAAAAACGTACCAAGATAGCGGAAATTATTTCTAAATCAAGACATGATCGGATTTTCTAGATATCACCAATAAAAAGAGCACCCTCACATTACTAGAGGAATAAATTTATCTCAAAAAGTCAAATTTTCGAGTTAGACCGTTTCACCATCTGACGGCCGTGCTGTAGGAGACCAGTCAGTCTTTCTAGTTCCAGACCCGTCTTATTCCGCATTTTGATCAAATGTCCGTAGTCGGAAATTGAAATATCAATAATATCACATCGATATACATGTAGCAAAGAAATGTATGTAGATTTACACAGTGATCATTGAAAAATATTGCACTTTCAGTTAATATTGTTGACATTTCTTAAAGGGGAATGATAAAATATACCAATCATTTTTCTTTTTTTATTATCCTGAAATTTCTAGAATTTACCAACAATTTATCCTTGTCACTTGATTATAAACAAGACAGCCAAGACAGACACAGTAACCATACAAATAATAAAACGGTTTTTTCAATATTTTTTTTAAATTCAAATAAAAGAATATTTTTTTTCTTATAACCCAATAGCGCTTGGATACCTTGCCGGTTAAAAGCCACGATGAAATTAACAAAAAATGAATAGGCTCCTAATTCATAACTGCAGCAAATTGCACCCCCATCAAACTATCAGCTATTTCTGGACTTTGACTTTTGTTAAATGGAACTTTAATATTTCATTTTATTGTTTTCTTCTGCATCAATAACATTCGTATAATACATTTTTCATAACATAATAAACATAATATGTTAGCATTTTTGGCATGAATCATAAATAAAGAGTACTAAAAAAAAAAATTCCAGACAAAAATAATTTACTATATGATATTCACCATTTGCAGGAGAAGGATCGTCATCATAAGCAGATTGCTTGAAAAAAATGACAATCCCAAACTTATACTAATTGAATTAATACATTTATAAAGCAGAATGGGCATATATTTTCAAATACGAAACATGAATTCATGTAATATTATAGAATAAAGATAAAAGATGATAATGCTGAGGGTGACGGTGATATGATGATGATGATGATAATGATGATGAAGGCCATGGAGATGATGGTGGTCATGATGAAGATATTGGTAATGACTAAATCGAAGGAGGAATAAATCCACGATAAAAAGGATACAACACAGAAATTTTACTTCAAATATTCTGATAATAACATAGATTTAACGTTTGCCTTAAATGAGTGAAGAGACGAAGATTGTTTTACAGGTTCTGGTAGAGAGTTCCACAAATCTGGACCATGGTGTCTTATAGATCTCTGCGCAATAAGCAATTTGGGGGTGATTAAATGGAAATTTGAAGAGTTACGGGTAGGGTATTAATGAATAGATGTATTCAGAGTATAAAAATTGTGGAATGAAGGTGGGAGTATGTTATTTACGTACCTAAACATAAGTAGTAAACTTTGAAGAGTATTTATGTCAAATACTGTTAGAGTCTTTAGTTTATGGAATAATGGATTTGTGTGTGATAAATATTGGGAATCAGTACATATTCGAATTGCTTTTTTCTGTAATAAGTATATTGTATTAATTTTAGTTTTTGCACATGTTGCTCAAACTATGTTGCAATACGATATATAAGGCAATATTAATGAATTGTATAGTATGACAAGAGTTGTATGTGGAATTATGTTTTTCATTTTTTAAAATTTACCAACGTTTCTAGAAATACTAGTAGTTATACAACGTACATGTTCATTCCAATTTAAAAAAATCATCTATTGTGACACCTAAAAACTTTGTTTCTCTTTTCCTTTTGAGAGGAATATTGTCTATGTTAATATTGTAAGGAAATTCGTTACAATGTGAGTGTGTATGCTTGAAATATATAAAGTTTGTTTTATCTATATTGAGTGAAAGTTTATTACACTTAAACCACAAAGATAAATTTGGCAATTCACGGTTAATTATATCTACTAAAGTTTCTAAGCTATTATGTGAACAAAAAATGTTGGTGCCATCTGCAAATAATACATATGATAATAAAGGTGTTACAGAAGTCAAATCATTGATATTTATTAAAAAAGCAAGGGGCCTAGGATTGATCCTTGTGGAACTCCTCATTGTACTAAATGAAAATCAGAAGGAATATTATTGTGAATTACATATTGTTTTCTATTGGACAAATAACTCTTAAACCATGATAGTGTAATTCCGCGAGTTCCATAGTTTTCAAGTTCTTAAAGTAATATCTGGTAGTCAAGAGTGTCAAAGGCTTTGCTTAAGTCTATGAATACCCCTATTATATGTTCTTTTTTGCCATTGCATTTGTAATTTTATCGTATATTTGTAATATTTTTTGAGGGCGCTGTTCTACGGCGACCAGAGTTATCAATAGACAGAGTGGCGAAACCGGAAGTGTGCTCTGATTGGTCCGATATTTCATGGAGCTCCAATTAGTTCCCTCTGGCATATTTTCTGCGCTTGTGATCTTCTGCTGGGTGCATACCCCCGGAAATATCAATAAACTACACGTTTTCTCACATTTAGTGATTAAATACCTCGACACTTTCCACTCGTGGATATATTTTCTAGACGCCAATGTGAGTATTTTAACATATAAAGTTGCCTTTTTGTAGATACATCTGGTGTTATTTTGCATAAATTGGCTTCAAAAATAATGTCGAAAAAAGTGTTTGGTAAGAGAGAAAAATTGCATTTTTTCAAGTTTTGTGTAATCATGTTTTGAAAAAATTACCTCAACGTGTTGAAAATAGTGTTTTACTATGACTGTCAAGGTTGAATGATCTTTTAACAACTTTTTTCATGTTATTTTTGGGGAAATCCATTTAATTTCTACCCAAAACAGTTCATAGAATTTAGCATATGGGACTACCCTTCATAAGACCCTAGCCATGTAAAGATAAGGAGCTGCGCCGCCGGAGCTTTCGGCGGCGGAAACCTTAGCCCACCCTATAGGCCTTAGGCGGTCAATTGCAGGGATGGCGCCACCAATCATACAATGGGTGGGGGCACTTTTTAACTTTGTCTTTGGACTTTAGTCTATAGCCTAGGTCTAGTTCTAAGTTGCTGGTCTTAAATCTACTAATATATAGATGGAAATATCTCATCATAGATGAAAGTATCCCTATAAAAACTCTGTTTTTGTTATATTTTATAAGGCAAATGTGTTAACAATTTTAGAATTAGATTTTTTTTTTATAAAAAACATAGATCTAACGTTAGGCCTAAGTAGTCAGGTTAGTAATAAGACTTGAGCACTGCATGCAGTGCAGTTGTTAGATTAAAATTGTAATCTAACAACTGAACTGCAGACAGTACTCAAGTCTATTTACTCGATCTGGACTAGGGTCTATTGTTGGTGAATATCTACAGTAGATGTAGACCTAGTCTAGGCCAAGATTGATTCTAACTAATCGATATTTAGAGGCTAAAATCCAATAAAAGAGCTTAGATCTACCTCTCAAGACAGCAGGTGAATCAATCTAGATTCTAGTTAATACAAACAGAAGGAATGATGACACAAAGTGCTTTGGTCTATGTCCTCAATAGCAGTGATGGTGCTAGATCTACATGTACAAATATATTTATCAGGGACTGCATATTTATTGCTGTATGTAACCCAGCTGTGTATGGTTTATGGGGATCGTTCATCTAGCTACAAGTTCAGGGCCTCCTGACAGTACTGTAATTTTATTCACTCCTAGTGTATGTCAGTGTAGTATTCAAAATGTGTTAACATGTGCTTTGACCTTAATATGACTGTGACAACAATGCTTGCGTGGATTGATGATGGAAATGGCACAGGTCTAATGTGTAGCCACATTTAGCACCTCATATCTTCATTATGTATCATTTGCTGGTAACTGTACTTGATCACTAATTTTGTTATCATAATTGCATGTGTTTTCAAAGATCATGCAATTAAGGTAATGACCTCAGTGACTACAAGTTTTAAGCATCAACTTTGGAAACAACTAGCTGAACAGAGTTTACTAATTTCAAAGGTGGTTTCTGGTAAGTCATAATCTAATAAACATCTCAGCTGATAATGTTTTAAAAATAATTTATCAGGGAATGAAAGTTATCACAATCAGGAAATAATGCAAG
The DNA here is from genome assembly GCF_018143015.1 of Lytechinus variegatus. Lineage (NCBI taxonomy): Eukaryota > Metazoa > Echinodermata > Echinoidea > Temnopleuroida > Toxopneustidae > Lytechinus > Lytechinus variegatus. The sequence continues at coordinate 2,634,186 of NC_054740.1, read as the reverse complement.
ATTGAAAGTAAAATATATTTTCATTCCCCCTTATAATTGTGCAATTTGGAAAGAATGAACAACATATATTGATATAATTTTTATGTATGATTGGTTTTTTATTTTCATAAATGTATTGTTAGGGTATTTCCTCTTTTTTGTTTATAAATGCATCATGTCATTGGGACTATTGTATTACATTTTCAATAAAATTCCCTCATTATCCTTCACCTTGTGTTAGGATGTACATTTATATTTCCATGTATACCCATCTTTTTTATCTTATATCAAACTGCATTTCCATATATGCTATTTTTATATAATATTCATATGAAACGTATCTCTTTCCTGTCCTCAATGAATTGATTATGTAATTTAACCTTCAAATGCAATGTACTTGATGGATGGATGGATTACGACATACTGCATTTTGAAGCTGATCTCCGATAAAAGCTGCAAGAACAAGAAGAAGAAGTGTCTGTTATTCAAATTGAAATTCATTATTAAAAAATCTAGTTTAATTAAAATTGATTCCACAGCCTGTTTTTTTTTTTAAATCTAATGCATGTGATAATGTAATGGGAAAATTAAAAAAAAATTGTTCACCGTTATTCTTTTTACCAAGATATGATTTTCCGATTGATCTTTATTTCATTTGTCATTCTCGATGTATATATACTAGTAGGATATGCATGCGCAATATAAAAGTTTTTTATGAGCTTTATCGGATGTGAAGGATTGAGTGACATAACGCAAGATTAAAAACAAAGTATTGTTTGAATCCATCTTATCGTGCATAGAGAAATATATTTCTTACATGGAAATCACTTATGATATCTTATTGTTTTCTCTTTTAAAAAAGTATCAGGTTATCAGGATAGGATCCAGCTTTTGCCAAGTGGGGGAAGAGGGTGGGGCAGAATTTTTTCACCAACATTTTCCCCAATCGACTGCTCAAAGTTTAATTTTGTTTGTTTATTTGAAGGGTTAGACCTAACAGTCACTTCATTCTTACAAAACAACATGAATATATAAAGGCCCTATTCAAACTATTGCGAGCACGAAGCTCGATCTAAAATTTTCAAAAATTTCATATAGATTTTCCTGAAAAATGAACAATTTTAGTAATTTGTGATCCTGAACAAAATGCGTATGTAGCTAAATAATTCATGAATAAATAGTAATTTTTTAATATTCGTTCTGGCCTGATCGAAAAGGGACCTGTTAAGGACTGTTTGCAGTTAGCCATGGCGACAATATAATGATATAAGATCAATCAAACAATTCAAGCGAGAAGCGCGTACTGAAAATTTTTGACATTCCGACCTAAAAAAGAAAATTCTAATTTTGTAGTCATGAACAGAATAATTAAACAATGCGAGCAGAACAAAAATGAGACTTACATGTAGACCTAAAAACGGGACTCTCTATTCATGTTTTGTAAACCATGAAGATGGGTAATTAGGTATCTTCCTACATTAAAAATTTTGATATTCTGATCTGAAAAATGTTCATTGAAGCTCTATTACAAGCACTGAAAATGAAAATTGTAAAGTGGATATGGAATGCATGTAACAGATGATGCGAAAGTGAAGCGAGAGCTGATATTTCTTGAATTATTTTAACCTAGGACTGGGACATTCTAAGGACATTTTTATCATCATATGAAAATGGTCATCTTTCTATTCCTCTTCCTAAACGCCAAGTGAAATGTGCCAATATTCCATTATAAAAAATTTATTGAATTATCAAGAATTCTCGAAAATTTTATCGTTTTATTTATTAATTAATAAGCCCAATGAGAGTGCGAAATTTGTTGATGTCAAGGCTTGAAAACTTGACATTTAAAGCACTTTTGTAATTATGAATAGGATGCATGAGTTAATATTTTATTAACAATTCATCAATGGTTGTAATAAAAAAAAGGTTTTTATAAAAAAATGTTTTAAAACGTTTTAAATCGTTTGTAAAGTTTTTTCTACCAATTATGCAATTTTATGTAAATCAATTAAACTATACAGTATGATTTAAGCTCTTGTTGTTTTACATACATTTTTGGAGTAAGTATCAAAGAGATGACTTCAATTTTTCATTGATTTCCCAGAAATCAATTTTTAAATCAAAGAAAATAATGAAAGCTCGATGTCCGAGCTGAAATATGTTAAATATTAATTTTAAAAATTTGATATTTTAAGCTCCGTATCAGCATATTGAACAAGATATGTATCACATACATCAAACATGCAATATATTGTGATATGAAAGATACTTTTTGGGGTATGTTCCAACTCTTCCCCTCACATTATTTTATTCACTCACCTCCCCCTCCTTCCTCTCTTTTCCCTTTTCCTTTTTTTTCTTCTCTCCCCTTTTTTTGCTCCTCCAATGAGATCCGCCTATGGGTTAGGCAGTCTGGTTGTTTTCTCCCTCATTTTCAATATTTGTCCTTGATTTTGATATAGCTATAGGCTCTCCATCTTAAACATGCATTACAAGCGTCTTTATAAAAGTTTAGAAGGTATACATCGGAGAATGAAAGAGAGGGGGAGAGAGGGAGAGAGAGACCCAGAGATGAGAGACGCAAAGAGAGTGATAAAGGAATTAGGGCTAGTACTGATAAACATGTACATTTACAACTAAAAGATTATTGACAATTTCCACCATTTGCCAGGAGAATTGTCAGATTAAACAAATGAGAGGAAATGGAGGTATATGGCAATTATTGTCAATCCGCAAATTTAAAATCAAGTGAAATTGTTTTTACTAAGAAGATCGAAAAGTTCCGAAAATAAGAGGAAAATAATCAGCATTTAAATAGATGATCATTTCAGAAAAAGCCTACATGATTTCACTTAGAATAATGACATTGCGGCCGCTGATAAAAGTTAAGATGGAAACAACTATAAATCACATTTCATATGTACAAGATATTATGACAATGATGATCAGGCGCAACGGGTTGAAAGGCGATCACCCTCTACATTTTTTTTAAATAGTTCAAACAAAGAAGAGAAAATCGAAGGGAATTTGTACGATTGTATGGGTATTGGCACTCTCATTATACCCCCTATTTTTCGTTTGATAAAAAGTTTATATAACGCTTAGATCCTTTGCCCCCTATTAAAAAGATGATAGTGCTTATCAAGGGCATCGCCAGGAGGGGGGGGGGCGGCAAAAACCGCCTCAACTATTTTAGTTAAAAAAGAAAAGAGAAAGAAAGTATGATGTTCGCCGCCCTGATAATAATAGTAATTATAACGATGGCAATGATGATCATAATAAAAATAATGATTTCAATGATAATTATTAATAGTGACAATGATGATAGTCATAATAATGATAATACTAAAGAAAACAACAATAAATTAAGAAATAATTCATCACTCATACCTTGGTCACATTTGTTCTACGGCGGCCGTACGGCGAGTCGAAAACAGCCGTTTTAACAGTCAGTGAAAATATTGTAGCTAGGAGTTGCCACCTGTATGGGCCCGACCCCTAAATCAGCGCAAATAATTATATAGCCCACATTTTTCAGGGAACTATATTAAATTCTAACTTTAAATAAAAAACATATATCGTCAAAATATATGCTTTTCCTATATATTTTGTGTGATCACTTATATTTTGCTTCTTGTTTATTATCCCGGTACGATACCGGCGTTGTGATTACAAATTTCAGTGTAGTGTTTCAGAAGTAGAAAACTGCCCTGCCCCCCTCCCTCAAGTTTTCCACTCCATTATGTCTTCGGCATCACCTTGTTAATTTGTTGTATTCCCATATTGTTGCCTATTTTTTGTTGTCCATTTTTTATTTATAAATTGAGTGGATCAAACTTGTATAATTCTTCAAATTAATTTTCGATAAAAAAACCGGAATGAGCTTTAATAAAATTAATATTGCCAGACATTTAAACCAAAATGTTAAAGGGGATCCATCATCAAGCTCTAAATCAAAGAGGAGAAATTACTTTTAGACTCGATTATTATTTCTTCCGGACCTAGGCTAGTTTGCCGAAAATCAATTAAAGGAATAATAAAAACGGGAATAAAAATAGCGATGATTGCCAAATAATAATATTGCATGTGCGCAGGGGGAACTAATCAGCCCCCCATGGCTGACCTTTGACCGCGCGTATCATGTTTTCAGTGCGCGTGTCGCCACTCTGTCTATTGATAACTCTGACGGCGACTATCCAGCTGTTTGTTTGTCTCTTTGCTTTCCTTCTTTTTTATCATTTTTGTGACGACTTTTTCATTTCTTCACCTGTGCATAAGTTTTGTGAATAGTTCGATGTTCTCTGTGTCTGGTTTTGTAATGAACACATGGAGGAGAAACTCTACTGGGGACTTTTCTTCGTGGTCATGTTACTTGGTGTTGCAACGACACAAGCTTTACCCACGTTAGAGACAGGTATGAAATTTGAACGGCATTTTCCGGTCAATACGAAGATAACGTACGGTCGAGATGAGCTTTTGAATCTCGCGTTGAGTCATGGATCTACAGCCAACCTGATTGTGACATACCAGCTGAAATTAAAAGACATAAAAGAGGGAGGAAAGATGGTGAGCGTGAACGTTTGAGAAGAAGGAAATTCAACTCCCCTCTACCTTCTGTGATTATGGGAAACTGCCAGTCACTAAGAAATAAGATGGACGAATTACACTCACTGGTGAGTCATAAAAAAAAGTGATTACCGTGATTGTAATATCATGTGTATGATTGAGACATGGTTTACTTCAATGACTCTGAACTAGACACTGCTATAGATGGTTTTTCATCTGTATAAAGGCAAGACCGTTCTTTGACGGAATCTGGAAAGGAGAGGGGTGGTGGTGTGTGCGCCTACATTAACAACAGATGGTGTAATGACAGCAATGTGTCAAATTCCAGTTATGTAACAAGGACATTGAACTACTCAGCATTGGAGTAAGGCCCCATTATTTACCGAGAGAATTTACACAAATATTCTTCACCATTGTCTATGGTCACCCTAGATTCGATGTCGCAGAAGCAGCAAGGAAAATTCTAGAGGTGGTGCAACAACTTAAGACAAAATCTCCAGATGCAGTTCAGCTTGTTTTAGGGGATATGAATGATTGTGGATTGGAAATGGTCCTACTGCAATATTTCCAGTAGTATAATAATACATTTTTATAGCGCCTTATCTAATAAAAGATACAAAGCGCATTATATTGAGAGGAGAAATAAAACATAGAAACACATATAAATGCAAATGAAAATGTAAAAACAATAAAAGACCAGTGCTGGCAGCGGGAGTTAGCGGAAAAGATGTGTTTTTAGATTTTTCTTGAATACATTGAGTGAAACGGAATTCTTTACAAAGTTGGGGAGATCGTTCCATGTTCTTGGAGCAGTAGCTAGGAACGCCCGCTTGCCAGCATTGGTTCGACGTCTTGGAATCTGGATAACTCTACTGGCATTAGATCTTAGACTATAGTTAGGTTGCTTTACATGAATGAGATTACACAGGTATGAGGGTGAGAGACCATTGATGGCTTTAGAAACTAGAGTAGCGGTCTTAAACTAGAGTCTATGTTGTACAGGGAGCCAGTGCAGAGTGCTGAGTAGAGGTGAAGTGTTGGGGTTCTTGGGCTGACAAAAGATGAGACGTGCTGAATGGTTCTGGAGTAGCTTAAGACGATGGATGTTTTTAGTTGTAGTGCCGTAAAGAAGACTGTTGCAATAGTCAAGGCATGATAGGACCAGGGCACGAACAGCAGCATGTGTGGTGTTTTCATCTAGATATTTCCTGATTCTGCTTAGATTACGGATTTGATGTTTAACATTCCTGACAACATTCGAAACATGATCATCCAGTAGCATGAGATTGTCAAAGACGACTCCAAGGATGCGAAGATTTGGTGATGGCTTCAACTTTGTGTTATCATGCAAGGTTAATGTAAAGTCCTTGAGTAGACGCTGGTGGACTTTTGAAGCAAATACTACAAGCTCAGTCTTATCTTGGTTCAGTTTCAGCTTATTTGATGTCATCCATGTGTGAACTTTTTGCACTGCCTCTATTAATCTGCCTTTTGCACATTCGATAGAGTTCGGCAATGATGGATCAAACCTCACGAAAAGCTGGATGTCATCAGTATATACATGATAATCCACTCCATATCAGTGGAAAATGTCAGATACTGGCTTTGAGTACATCGTAAACAGCAGTGGGCCCATTACTGACCCTTGTGGGACGCCATACTCCAGTATGGTGTTAGTTGACTTCACCCAATCAATGTTCACATGTGATACTCGTCCCATGAGATAGGACTTCAGCCAGCTCAATTCTCTGCCAGTAACACCATAGTCATTCTGAAGCCTTGCAATCAAAATGTTGTGGTCTAGAGTGTCAAAAGCAGATGACATGTCCAACGACAGCAGAATGACACATTTACGATCATCAAGAGCACAAAGAATATCGTTCTGCAGACTCACCAACGCTGTCTCAGTACTGTGATTCTTCTTATATGCAGATTGTCTTGGGTCTCCGAGATTGTTATCATCAATGTGATCCATCAGCTGTGCTGAAACAACTCTTTCAAGAAGTTTGGCAAGGAATCTGATGTTCGAGATAGGCCTGTATTTTCTTAGGTCATTTTTGTTGAGACCTTTCTTTTTAAGTACAGGCACAATTGATGCAACTCCAAGACATTGCGGGAATTCACCGGATGTCAGCGATGTGTTGATAATATGCGTCAACCTAGGTAGCAAAATATGGAGGTGACGCTTCATCAACCATGTCGGAAGAGGATCCAGGGGACATGTCTTATTTGGAGAACATTTGATGAGGTTCTTGACATCTTCAACTGTAACAGGCTGAAAATCTGGGAGGGGATGTTTCTACCTGTGAAACTTGGAACTTCCAGAGCATCAACATTGAGATCATCTATGCATTTCCTCAAGCTACTGATCTTCTCCTTGAAGAATCTGCTAAAAGTAGCTAGCATAGCAGGAAGATCTGGAAGATAGCGTTTGTTTTTGTTCAGAAGATCATTAAGTTCTCTGTACATGTCCTTTGGGCCGCTTTCAACGAAGAGGTCATGGAAATATGATCGTTTGGCCTTTGACAATGCTACAACTGCAGCAGCTTTAGCATCTTTGTAGGCCGTTTGATCACTGTCCGGGTTGCTCTTCAATGATTCCCTCCATTTCCGCTCCTGTCTTCGACGTTCTACCATCTCGGTCTACGACGAACACGTGTGGCGCGGGAACAATTCGGGGCATGGATATCAAGGACATGCTCAATATCTCTATCGAGGGATCGAACACAATTGTTAACATCCTCAGCAACACAGTTCTTATCAAGTAAGGTGGAGAGATCCTCGGCAAATGATGAGTGATTCATGTTGCCGAATTTTCGATATTCTCTTGATTGTTCTTCGGCAGATGGTCTTTCACCACGGACCCTGCAGCTAATAGCAACATGGTCAGACATGAGATTAGGATCTGTGCGTAAGCTATACAGAAGACTCTCATTCTCTCTTGCTATGACTACATCCAACGTATGACCATGTTTATGGGTAGGCTTACACATGTATTGCTTAAGCCCTGTAGATTTCAAAATATCTCCACCCTGCTTAACACCATATCTCTCAGGACAATCATGATGGACGTTTAAATCACCAACAAAAAGCTTTCCAGGTGTCTGATTTAGTTCGTCGATGAAGCTGTCAAACTCAGCCAAAAGCATTGATGTAGTAAGACCATTGACACTGGAAGGCGGTGGTCGGTAGAAAGCAACATAGTTGACTGAATGAGCTTTATCAGTAACAGTGCAGTGTTCCAATGTTGTGAATTCAGAACAACTGTTTACCTGATGAAGTTACAATTCTCTTCTGAATAGGACACCTACCCCTCCACCACGGCCATCAGTGCGTGGGACATTGATGAAAGTATAGCCAGGTGGTGTTACTTCTGCAATGACTGCATCATCGCTTTCTGTCAGCCAGGTTTCCGTGATGAACATGATGTCAACTTTGTTGGTAACGACATAGTCCAACAAAAGGAGAGACTTATTTCTCAGTAGTTTCTCTAGTAGTATATCATCCCCAACATTCACATCAACAACATCAGTTGAAGCATCTACATCTCCAGTTATCACTTTTAGATTCTTAGATTCCTTCTAGTTTTCACTCCTCCACGCCGACCATGGTACCTCAATATGCTGTATTCCTTCATTAAGGAGAGTACATTGGCTGGTGGCTTAGCTTTAGCACTATTTGTATACCCCAGATTTAAAAGGGTTGATCTTGAATACTGGATGTGCTTTGTTGCCATTGTTGAGAAGTGATAATACTGAGCTAAGATTCTATTCGGAAGTGATAATCCTTGGTAAAGGCCTTTGTCAATGTCACCATTCAAGTCACAGTCTTTTGGCTCACCACATTGTGAGCACTCTAGTGGGTGCACTGTACTGAAACACAACACTGCAAGCAGTACATATGAAGATACAGCCAAACCAGTATGAAACATCTCCCAAATTCCTTATTCATGAGAAGCTCCAAAAACTATCCAACAGGATCAGTAAATCGCAAGATGGCTCTTAGTATAAAAATCATTCACAATTACGTTCAAGAAATACATGTAATGAAGACATGAATAGGAGAGCTCCTTGAGTGTGGCAGCAGCTATTGAAAGCACCCTCTTATCAGTGTATGTGAATACACCAACTAGAGGTGACCGTATATTAGATAAGTGCTACGGTAACATTGCTAATGCATAGAAAGTAGTTACGAAACCAGCAATTGGCAGTTCGGATCACCATGTCATCCGACTCGTTCCCAACTACAGGCAGAAACTAAAAAGGTTTAAACTAGTGTTGAAGAACGTTTAGCAGTGGAATGAGAACAATATGATGGCCTTGCAGAGTTGCCTGGAATGCACGGACTGGGACACTTCAGTTAATGAATCATCTTTGAATGAACAGTAACTGTAATTAGCGATTACATTAAGTTTTGCGAAGATATGGCTTTTCCCACAATACAGATTAAGATATATCCAAACACCAAGCCATGGATGGACAAAACCAGTAGAATGTTATTAATGGAAAAACAAAATGTATACAGTAATAATGATAACAATAAAGTGAAAGAAATTATGAAAGAATTCAAGAAGTATGTTGTTCGTAGGAAGAAAGATTTTGGATCTAAAATGGAAAATAACTTGAAAACTGGAAATTCAAAGAAAGCCTGGGAAAGTCTAAGAAGAATTATTGGATATGAGATAAAAGAAAACCACTTATATTGATAACCCAAATGTTTTTGTTGGAAATCCGAATGCCTTTTTCTCACGTTTTGATGTTAACGTAAATAGGAACAAGATAGAGTTAGAAAACATTCTGAGGGTTCTATTAGGTCATGTAACAGAGCAAGACAGGAATGTTATCACTGAAGAGGTTGTTAGGAAGGTGCTTAAGTCAACAAAGAGTAATAAAGCAACAGGCCCAGATGTGTTAGGCGGAAGAATGTTAAAATCATGTAGTCAACAGTTGTGTGGCATTTTTAGTCGATTATTCCAATGGTCATTAGACTCGCAAACAATTCCATTGTTGTGGAAATCTGCCATTATATCCCCTGTACCCAAAGTTGCCAAACCAAGGCAGTTAAATGATTTCAGACCTATACCTTTAACACCTGTGATTATTAAATGTTTTGAAAAGGTTGTTAGAGATATTTTAAAGGAAGAATCAAAGAACATTGTAGACCCACTTCAGTTTGCATATTAAGATAACAGGGGTGTTGAAGATGCATGTGCATTTTTGACTCACCCTGTATTAGGTCATCTTGACAAACCACTTACATATGTTAGAATTTTGTTTGCAGATTTCACGTCGGCTTTCAACACTATTGTACCTCACATGTTGATCAGAAAGCTGTATGACATGAATGTCAACCCACGGCTTTTAATATGGATAAGAGATTTCATGACAAATAGGCCCAAAAGAGTAAACATGGGGGATGTGCTTTCTGAAAAAAATCTCAACATAGGCACTATGCAAGGTTGTGTATTGTTGCCAATGTTGTTTACTCTTTTTACAAGCGATTCAGATAATCAGTCTAATACAGAACACTGTAAGGTAGTTTAATATGCAGATGACACATGTATAATTGGACTAGTTACAAACAATATAAATGAAGTTGAGTATAGGAATAAGGTAGCTGATTTTGTTGCAAGTTGCAAACAGATGTCATTGTTGTTAAACACCAAGAAAACAAAAGAAATGATAGTGGATTTTCGGAAAAAGAATTATGACCCTTGCCCAATTGTCATAGATCAAGATGAAATTGAGTGTCAGAATACAAACACTTTGGCACCCAAATAGATAAGAATCTGAACTGGACTGTTAGCACTCAAAAAATTGTCTCAAAGGCGAACCAGAGAGTATACTTTCTGAGGAAGTTGAAATCTTTCAGCGTCAAAAGAGAGACTCATTTCTTTTTCCTGTGCTATATGTTTTTTGGTCTAACTTCCCAGAATAAGGATAGGCTGAGTAAGGCAATAAAAAATGCCAGTAAAGTGATAGGTTTGCCAATACCCCAGTTGGAAGACATAGCTTACAAAACAGTCTTGGACAAGCTACATAGTATCATCAGAGACGATACCCATCCCCTCCATGACTTTGTAGTTTTTAATAGGTCTGGGAGGATCCGGTTACCAAGAATAAGGACTAGCAGGTTTACATATTCTTTCCTCACAAAGGCAATGGTTCTGTACAATGCAGAGTTTAAACGATGACCCCCCCCCCCCTTGAATTTATATCATGTGCAATATTGTTTTGTTAGTGGGCAATACCCTTCAAACTGAAACCAAAATACCGCCAAGTATTTCAATCCAATCGATTTCTTGTATTGAACCTAATTGTCATGCTATATTACTTTTATACGTTGCGGGGCGGCTGTGCTGAGGCAATGCTGCCTGGTCCTGAGGGGGGACCGCCGGGCGTGGTGGTGGTTTCTAGCACTGGATGGGTGCCGATTCGACATCATTGTTATCGATGACTTGTAGTGGTGTGTAGTGTGGGTTGGTATGGTGTGTTGTGGGTTGTGTTGTGGTGTGAGGTGTTTCTGTGGTGTGTGGTTTGTTTTTGGTGTGGAGTTTTGGGGGTGGGTTTATTGGTGTGGTGTGGATGGGTTATTTGTGTTTTTGTACTGTGATGTGTTGTGATTGTTTCAATGTCGAACCGGGGCCCATGGATGTGTTAGACTGGCACCGTGCTTGAGGCGTTTCCCCCCTCGGCACCAGGTAAAGTTTTCAGTGCAGCTGCCCTTGCAGGGTATTATTTTGTTCTGGGTTAGTATTAGGTCTTTGTGTAATTTTTGCTTTGTATATTATTTAATGCCATTATTTTTGTAATTATTTATCATATGTTATATTTTGTTCTTTGTATACCAACAGCCGGAATAGATTTTTGCGCCAATGTTATTTTTATTTTGAGCATGACAATAAATTTTGAATATCTGATCAGTCGAATGTCCTTTCCTGAATCCATATTGGTTTGAATTTAGAAAATGAAAAGTATCTAGAAACTTATTAAGTCTATTGTAAATTGTATTTTGGAAACGCTGGGAAGAATAGGATTAGGCCTGTAATTTGTTATTTCATGCGGATTGTCTTTTTTAAAAACAGGATTTACCTTTGCAATTTTTAGGGAATCAGGACATATTCCGTTGCTAATCAACAGATTAAAATTTGACACAAAGAAGAGGCAATATAGTGTATGATCTGCTTAAGAAGGGAAGTATTAAGTCTATCGATTCCCTGTGAATTGCTTGATTTGACATTTTTTGTTATTTCAATAATAATTCCTGAGTTAAAAAAAGAGTTAATGGGTGTGGGAAGAAATTTTCCAAAATTTTCATCAGTTCTGTAAAGTTTGTTTGCCAATGAGGTTCCTAAGTTAAAAATAAATGAATTAAAGGTATCAGCTACATCTTCTGAATTTATCGCAACATCATGAGCTGTGAAATTATCTTTGGGAAATATTTTGGGTTTCTTGCCAATAAAATCATTTATAATCTCCCATGTTGCTTTTATGTTTGATTTGACTTTGTAAAGCTTCTCGGAATAAAATAATTCGCGAGAAGCTCGAATTGTATTGGTTAGTCTATTTCTATAAGTTTTGTATTTATTTTTGTTTTGAATAGAAGGGTTCTTTAAAAATACCTTTTAAAGTTTATTCCGGTTACGTATGGATTTTAAAATTGCTTTAGAAATTCATGGCATATTTGCCTTCTTTCTTTTGACCTGTGATATCAGAGAAAAATATTTTTCGTAAAATGTCTGCTATTTATTGTTAAAATTTGTGTATGCAATGTTTGAATTAGACTCATGAAATACATCCAACCATTCTTCAATTGCAAGATCCCTTTTAAACGATTCAAAGTTATTTTGAGATTCTTTTCTATACATTTTCGATTTGAGTATATTTTCTTTTGGAATATCATTATCGCAAAATGAAAAACCGGCAAATGATCCGATATATTAGGTATTAACAATCCGCTGGTAATATCTCTGTTTAATATATTTGAAAAAAATGTTGTCGATAAGTGTTGATGAATGGCTATCAATTCGTTTATCTATATGGGGATAATAGCCAAATGAATGCATTGTGTGTAGGAATAAATCGTGTTCATTATTTTGGGATAACAGGTTGATGTTAAAATCAACCATTAAATATATTTGTTTCTCTTATTTTCTAATAGTATGAAGCCATGTTTCAAGGTCTTCACAAAATAAATTTACTTTATCATGGGGGGGGGTCTATAAATCAATCAAATGATTATATTTTTGCCTTTCGGCTTCGTGATTTCTATGAATAAAGTTTCACTCTGTTTTAATGATATTTCTTTCCTTACTTTGAATTGTAAAAGTTCACTGATGTAAAATGCTATACCTCCTCCTCTTTGTTCTTCACAGTCACGCCTAAGGGAGATTATAGTTTTGAAAACTGAGTATGTTACGGGAAGTATTGTGAAGCCTTGTTTCCGTGACACCAATAATGGAAAATTTGAAATTGTTTAAAGTGAAAAGTAATGATTCCAGTGACTCAAAATTTTTGTTCAACCTTCGAGCATTAATATGAACCAAACTGAATTTATGTTCCATGTCTCTAAATCGAGAAGTAAAATCTTCAGTTGAGTAATAATTATTATCAGATGATATATTGTTCGTATTGAAAATAGAAAAAATTTCCATGTCATTACTCATGATGAATATTTGATATTACCAAAAGCTTATGATTATTGGTATGATATGTGATTTGTGTGTAATTTTTCAGTGTCGTAACAGCAAGATGGTGGTAGTAATGGTGATGAGATGAAGAGAGGATGTCGTTTAAAGAAACTAATAAAAAAGGATGAATGTGAAATCGATTTTGCTGTTGGTGATGATGATGATGATGAAAATGATGACAATGATGATGGAGGTGATGATTGGAGAATTGAAATCCTACAACCGGAATCTGATAATGAATATTCATAATCGAAATGGAATGAACACTCTTATTTCTGAGTGTCTCAGCCATGATTTGTATGCGAAGGAACCTTTAAACACGAAGTATCAGTGGCATTGTGATAATAAAGATACAAAATAAAGAAGGTTTCGATCCTATCGAAAAGTATATACATTTATATATAATGATATAATTGCTCATCGACATCACGAAGTGTCTCAGAGGTCAGAGTCAATACAGAATCAAAGATTAATTTTAATTTGTTAATTTTAAATGAGATGTCAACTGTTAAATATCTCGTAAAATTTCAGAGTCTTTTATTTTCCTTGATCGATCACTTGTGTTGGTATTAAAAAAAGTAAATTCTAAAAGCTAGAAATTAAACACAAGTTTCTAAAAATTGTTTCATGACCTCTGAAAACATAAGGATAGTTCGTGAAAAGGATAATAAATTAGAACATAATGTCATGTACAACCAAAGGATGGTGCCATAATGGATATACTGCATGTGTGCTGGTATAATCACTATGAGATTCAAGGCAGAAAAAGTTTTTAGTTTGATGAGATCCATTGCATATTCTCCTATATTTTTTCCTAATCAAGTGTCCTGTAACCTTACATGCTATTTAAGTAGGTATGACTAGACTCTTACTTTGTGGTACGATAATATTTTTTAAATAGATGAGAGACATTATCAACAATAACTGAATTTATTTACCCCAACAACACCGATGCTATTGCAGATCGAGTGTCAAAATTTATAGGGTACTAATTAGTAATTTGTCTAAAATATGACAGAAAAAAACAACAAAACAAACTTCATTTTCATAATCGCACAGAAATGAACTTGAAGAGCATTATATATTTCTCCCCAAATTGGACAATCAACCTTTTTTTAAAGGGAACTATGCAATGGCTCATTTCACGTGGGTTCGTAAATCAAAGATAATTTAAGATAGATCTAGGCCTATTCTAGTACAGTGAGTAGTAAAAAGTTGGGCCTCACTGTTAGATCTATGCCCTATACTAGACTAGTTTTTTTTTTTATATCCAGATTTTAATTTTTATTGGTGTGAACGCACCACCGCCACATCATAGTAAAGAATCAATCAATCAATCCACCCCCGAATCCTCGCCTGCTGTTGAGAGCGTACACTTCATTTGCATTGTGACTTGCTAAGCCTATATATGCTATAAAAGTTGAGAACATCCAATTTACCACTCACACTATTACCATGTGATTTAGCTCCTGTTCAATTCCAATATCTGTAACACAGAATTGGGATGGCCCCATAGGATATGTGTACATTAACAATTGCACACGCTGGTTTGCCTGGTGATCGAGGATATCTCCGACTACACCGAGCAACAAAATTAATACAAAACCAAAGGAAATGAAAAATTATGATATGTAACATAGAATGACATAAAGGTAGAACAATATAAAGAATTCTCTTTGCAAAATTTATAGAATTGCAACCAGGATCATAAAAAACGTGTATAGACAGGCTAACGTTGCCGGTGTTGGTCTGGACCTGAGATAGTTCTACAGATACAGAAACACGGGTATGGGACTTGACTGGATTATGTATTGTCAAGTTTATCGATCGTATCGACAGAGGTCCTGCAAGAAGAATCTCTTTTCTTGTAATTCATTTGATAATTACGCACCACATATAATTCAATCACCTTACATACAATATGAACGACATTTTGAAGGGTTTTACTTACGGTAAAATCCTCATTCACGACTCCGGGGAACTTCGTTTGTACTAATTTATTCGTTTCATTTCGAATCGTCGCGGCGAAAACATTGGGAGTGGGCGTATCCTTACACTGTAAATATAAGTTCGTCAATCAGTCCGATAAATTGGTAAAATTGACTAATTTGGCTTAGTAATGTGTTTTGACTAACTATATTTGTACAGTTACTAATTTAAGTTTTCCAACGACTAATTCAGTTAGTCATCAACTTAGATAACATTACTCAATTGACCAATTTGGCTTGGTAATCTATTCTGACTTACTTTGTTTTGACCCTGTACTAATTTAACGTTTCCGATGACTTATTCGGAGTGGAGCCTGCACGAACTTTGCTTGAGGTAGGTCTAGATCTAGACCTACCTCGAGCGAAGTTTGTTGATCTAAACCAGAACTAACGTTTAGGTCTAACGGTACAGTTAACTTGTTTGGCTAGCCTAACTTTAGATCTAACTTAAATATTAGATCTAGTGTAAATTAAATAACCACTAATCCAACCCAGCTTTTTGCAATCTATCAGCCAGAGATCGAGTCTATAGTACAGCCACTAACTTGTTAGATCTATATCTATATCTAGACCGTACTGCTTTACCAGCAAAGCCAAGTCCTAGTCTAACGTTTGACCTAGCTAGGCATCGGGGCGCTAGATCATGCTGTCGGGCATGTGCACAAAGTTCAATGCGTGAGTTGGCCCCTAAGTGTTCCTGTATATATTTAGTGGTTCGTTTATTTTCGTTTAGCGGGATCTTGACACTTTCTGGCAGCTGAGGTGAACGATGGTCTGACAATTTGACATGTTTCCATGGCATCGCTGGGAAGCACAACAGAGTTCAGGGGCTGTCAGGGCAGTAGATCTATAAAACTAGATCTATATATCTATATTTTTGGCCACTAGCCTATGCAACGATTGTACTGTGAGGGACCATTTCTTCTCTGTATTTTTTGGCACATAAACACGATCTATTTTGCTACTTTTTCAGAAATTATAGGGAATTTCTAAGTTTTAAGTACCGTAGATCTAGACACTATTTTTTATGATGTTATACTATGACTTGATATTGATTATGAGAAATTAAGAGCTTTCTCAATATTGTGGATCTGCCTTGAACCTACATTTAGATCTAGGTCACTCACGTGTTCACTGCTACCACCAATCAGCCTGGGCCTTGGCTGGGGAATCTAGGTAGATCTTCTAGGTCTAGGTGTTGCCTATGCCAATGGCAATGCAGTAATGTTACAAAACATACACTGAAAAAATCTTTAAAATGTCAGTTTAGTAACCAAAAATATTTCATATATACATTAGGCCTAACGTTAGACCTAGTTGTGATTTATTTTTCATTAGGCCTAGGCCTAGTAGATCTTACTTGGGGACTATTTCTTTTATTCACAAGAGCACTCGAAAACTGTAATTTTGAGCATTTTTGTGTAGGCCCTCCAGAATCTATTGTTGGAAAATAAAATTTCAAGAACATTGTTATTTTTCAATCTCTATTTTTAATTTCGAAAAAATAATTACAAGAGCTCAATTTACTTAAGAGTCAAGTTAGCTCTACATGATAATTAGTTGTAATGGAAACTGACTGTAAAAAGAATCAAGCATTTGTCCCCAAGAACAAATAGCCAAACATTGCTAACCTTAATTTGCCACGCAGAGAGTAGCAACAGAGAACAAGGTTGTATCATAACTTTGGTCTCTGAATAAGTGATCTAGATCTAGAGCTTGATTCTCTTAATTTTCTGGTCCAGTATCGGGCCATGTAGAATAGATCTAGGTCTATTGCGACTGGTTTTGACTAGATTATGAAATATCAAGGGGCGAAGGTCTATATCACAGCTACAATTTTCATGCTAGTATAATTTTACACACTTGTATTTAAACTAACAAGTTAGACCAAGATTTATAGTACAGGCTACATGCAACCTAACCCAGAGAGCTTTGTTTAGTCAGTCAGACCAAGGAATGTTAGTCTGATTGACTAAGTTTGTTTAGTAATTTCTTTGACTTTCTCTGACTAGCAATGAAAGTCACTTGACTACAGATTAGTCCTATAAGACATCGCTTGAATTACTAATATTCATAGTCGAGATTACTAATATATGTTAGTCATGATAAGTGGCTGACTAATCAAAATTGATCCTATTAGACATTCCATACGACTATTTTTTTTAGTCAAATTGACAAACTATTTTTTACAGTGTAATTAGGATGCAAAACCCGCTTAAGACGATTGGTAAAATAAAAATTCTCTGACAATAGTCAGAGGGGCTCCGCGAGCTTCGTGAAATGCAATTTTTACTCAGCGCTGACAGTTGTCGCGCGACAATATTAATGAAACACCCCCTGGGGACCAACAAAATTGTTGCTTTATATATATATTAGTCGAGTACATTTTAACGAAACTTGAATTTCAATTTCATTTTTATTCCTTGTTTGTTTGTCCCACTGAAGACACCGTAAAAAAAACAACGCACCGAACTAAAAAAAAAAATCGCCAAATATCCAAAACGCGAGAGACAATGAACGCGTCGCGAACGCGAGTGTTTATAAACTGCCCTTTCACTAGTACGAGGTTAGTATGCTATATAACCGGGAAATTTTTGGCTCTTACTCCCCCTGGCCACCGACCCCTTTTAAGTCGCTGCCTGAAAACAGGATATTTAAGCGCTTTTGCAATCATGAATAGGATTCATGGGTTGATACATTTTAACCAATAATGCGAGCGCTAATCGCGAGTTACCTAATACTGAATTTATTTGTCTCCAAGTTTTTTTTCAAATCCTCCTTAACATTGTCAAACAAATATCTGTAGTGTTTTCTTTTAGAACATCTGATAATACTGGTTAGGTTGTTTTCATACAATAAATATATTTTCTGATGTTGATCACTTGGTCTCTTTAAGCATGGTTGAAATTACCTATGTTTACGTTTAACTGATTGCAATATTCCTTTTGTAATCCAAGGCTTTTTATATCTCTGTTTCTTATCAACACGGTTTACCCTAATGTGAAAACATTTAACATAGACTTTATAAAACTTTTCAAAAAATATATATTAACAGTCATTTGCATCTTCACAATTGTATCCATCCAACCAATTCACTGAAGCTAGTGTTTATATTTGCATCATTTAACAATCTATTCTTTTTAAAGTTATTAACTTGATGAGTATATACAGATTTATGGTGCGAAATGCAAAATATAGGGCAATGATCAGAGCAGTCACTATAAGGAATACCAATTTGCTGCTTTTTACCTCATTCACAGTATTAGTATAGATATTGTCGATTAAGGAAATTGTGCTATGTGTGACCCTTGTTGGATTTGTTACTTATGGATACATATTATATGAAAACATAGTATCTAGGAAATAGTTTGTTTTGTTGTGAATACCATAATTGATCAGATTTATATTATAATCACCCAATATATATTTGTCCTTCTCACGTTCCAATGTATTAAACATTGCTTTTATTTTCTCAGTAAAGGGTGTTAGGTCCAGATTTAAAAGAATGTGCTCAGAAAAAGCGCTTTAGGCATTTTGTGTGAATGCTGATTTATCAATTGTTTTAAGATAATTCAGGGGTGCTGAACCCAAAAATGCTGTTTTCCAAACTTGATTCCGGCGTTTTCATCCGCAAATCGGCAAAAACAAAATGGCGGCATTTCTAATGCAGTTTCCCATATTAAACGTTTTTTTTATGGGTGATAATATTTAAAAGAATTGGGATCTAAGCGTTATTTTTGATACCCAGGGTTGCAAACATAATGTGTCCGATTGATTCGTCAGCCATCTTTAATTCCAAGATGGCTGCCATGATTCACAGCTGCTGATTTGATAAATAATATGGCAAAATGTTTGATAATTTGGGGGCGATGCTGGCATATTCACATTGGATATCTTTAACGTGTCCGGCATTTTTTCTCGCCTGCATAGCAGAAGCAAGACATGGACGTCGCTTTTCCGACGGCGGCGGCGAAGTCAACCTCAAATCTTAACTGAGGTTAAGTTTTTGAAATTTCATAACTTTTAGGGTGTAGATGTCTATTTCATGAACTTAGGCATGTTATGATTAAACAAAGTCTATTGACACAGGTTATAGTTACAAAACGTTGGCAAGGTTACCTGGAATTCCAACATAGCGTCCACAACAGCGGTCGTTGTGCCATCAACTCAAAAAATATAGTAAATCCTCAAAATCAAAATCATCAAAAAGCTTTCAAGACAAATAATGAATCAGGACATGTTTACAAGATAGTGAGTGTGTCGTAGACTCAAAGATTACCTTCCAAAATGGCGTCTATAATGGACGTTGTAACTTTGAAATGGTCCAAATTCATATAAAATCCACCTGGTAGAAATAACTTTGGGGTCTACCGAGAATAATATAAAACATATAAAAATCATGATTCCAAAGGGAAAAATTACATTGGAAAAATTTCAAGGTTTATCAGTGGTGCAGTTTTGCCCCCCAAAAACAATGATGGCTTAAAAAATAGTGGCTATTTCTTAAAAATCTGGCTGCAAATTTCATATACTATCTACCTACAATGTAGGAAAATTTGTGTGCTTTTCTCAGGATATAGGTGAAGGCAGATTACAGGGAACCACTGTTGCCCATTCTGTCAAAAAATTGAAGAACGCTCTAAAACAAAAATTACATTCAAATTGGCCACAATTGCTACAAAAATGACAATACTTCATATCCCATCTAGTGCCCCTATTTTGGTGTCTCTGTTTCTAAGACTCATGAAAATATGCTTTACAAGAATTAGTGACATAATTAGGTGGTGGTGCACCAATAAGTAACATCCAAAAACAAACTTTTAAAAAAAGTACACTTTCACCTAAAAATTACTATAATTCACTGATAAGTATTTCAAGAGACGTCATTTTTGTGCTCCGGACTATCCTATGGTTTCATGATGAGGGGACAGCAGTCATTTTCACGCAATTTTAGAAGTCGCTTTGGACTTTTTACGACGAAAAGGAAACTGACCATCTTTTTTTATTTGTTCCGATTTATTATTTCAGCCTTCAAACCACAATACGTGTAGTGTAGATTTTGTTCACCTAATTATGACTATGTTTAGCTGATGGAAGTCTTTTAAGACTCACTTTGAAAGCCAACTTTAAATAATAGGCAAAATGGACCGCTTCATACCATTGTAACTAATCCAAAAGTATTATTCAACCCTTGAAACCATAATGTAGACACCAACATCATATTTCCCAAATGGATTTTAAATAGATTATGTCAATTTTTGAGTATCAGCAGCCATTTTAGACTCCTTAATTGGAAGCCATCTTGGATTTTTAGACATACATGAACATTGATTGCCCTTGTAACTTATCCTAATGTATTACTTGACCATTTAAACCAAGGGATAGACACCATGATCATATACCCCAGGCGGATATTAAACAAACTATGACAGTTTTTAGGTAACAATAGCTATTTTAGACCCCCAATTTACGAAGACTTTTTGGATTCTTGGACATGCTGGACCTCTGACTGTCCTTGTAACTTGTCCTTATTTATTACTTGACCCTTTAAACCATGGGTTAAACACCGAAATCATATACCCCGGGCTGATACTAAACAAACTATGTCAGTTTTTCGGTGAGAACGGCCTATATAGACTCCATTTTTGGAAGCCATTATGGATTTTTGGACATAGTGGAACCACTAACTGTCCTCGTAACTTGTCCCAATCTAATACTTGACCTTTTAAACCATGCGTTGTACTAAAAAATCATATTCTCCAGGCGGTTATTAAACAAACTGTGTCTGTTTGTAATTAACGACAGACATTTTATACTCCATTTTTGCAAACCATCCTGGTTTTTTGACATGGAGGAACATAGACTGTCTTTTACTTGTCCCAACGTATTTCTTGACCCATTAAACCATCGGTTAGACACAAACATCATATGCACAAGGCAGGTAATTAAACAAACTATGTCGGGTTTGGTTTTTTTTAAGATAACAACAGCTATTTTAGACTCCAATTTTGAAAGCCATCTTGGATTTTTGGACATAATGGACTGTTGACTGTCCTTGTAACTTGTCCCGGTTTACTTCTTGACCCTTGAATTCACCAATGAATACAACCCAAATAAAAGACACTAAAATACGTAAAAGATGAATTATCAAGTTTTAGGCCACGGCAGCCATCTTTACGCAATCTTGGATTTTCAGGTAGCCTGGAGTGCTTATGTTCACTCTTTCATTTTTCGCCTTCCACCATTGAATACATGTATGTACCGGAAAAGGTGTCTAGGGTAGATAAAGTGCCGGTTATTTTGATTTTCAGTTAATGGCGGCCATCTTAGACGCCATCTTGAAAATAACTACTTTCCCGGATACGGATTTTGGTGGATTTTTAGTATGTTATTTTTGAGATCAAATAGTACCAAAAACCGTTGACAAACATTTTTTGTTTTACAAGTTTTGGGGGTCAGAATAGAGCAAATGTGGGTGTAGAATCGCAGCCATTTTGTTTTCGCCAATTTGAGGATTTTAACATCAAAATCAAGGTTGGCAAACTGCAAATTTGGACTCAGCGCCCTCAAATTATGTTAAAGCACTTCTCAATTCAGCACTAACACGATTTGCCTAAGGCAGTCTACTTTTCTCAAATCTGGACCTGACTATGTGATATTAGTGTCAGGAGGACGATTCATACATCCAATAATGAAATGATTTGTCGGACGTTTAATCCGACAACTTTCCATTTCATGAAACTTTGTCGGATGAAAAATCTGACAAGTGCTCTAATTTGATCCGACAAGTATCTTGAATTTGGTCGGTCACTCTTAACCTACCGACAAATGCCAATTTCATCCGACAAGTCCACTGCCCATGACAACACGATGGCGTTGGTAAATGCTCTTGTTGGAGCTGCTCTGCGGAGGGAGCGCGTGTTTCGTGACAGATCGAATCCCTTTGAATTGTAAGACGACAGGAATATGTTAAAAAATACCGATTTACCAGAGATGGACTAAGCTTCCTCATAGACTTAATTGGAGACGAATTGAAACATGCAACTATAAGGAGTAATGCACTGACCCCATCACTTCAAATTTTTGTGGCACTGCGCTTCTATGCCACGGGATCTGTGCTGGATAGTTCAGCCACTATCCACGGCTGCAGTAGATCGACATCATCAAGAGTCATAAGAAGGGTGACACTTGCTTTGTGCTCTAAAACAGATGATGTAAGCTCTTAATTGTCCTTTTCTATTAATTTGGATCTTTCATCTAATTCTACTACGTCGTAGAGACAGTCTAACTTTGGCCATCATGAATTAAAAAAAAGTTTAGATCTAGGCCTACTAGATCTAGACTAAGTAATATTGGGGTCCTAATTTTATTGAAAAGTCATGATCCTGAGAGCCAGATTAATAATGTATTACATTCATTTTAACCCAAATCAATCTTTTATTTTTTTTTTCAAGTCGATATGGGGGAAAGAAGAGTCCGATTGACCATCGATCGATCGCACTCCTCGTTGCACCGCACAGGTTGGTTGATGTTGGAGTTAAGTTGCGCTCTTCAATCTGGTAGATTATCTGCCCCAATCAGTCCCATCAGGCTTCACTTCAGTCCCATACATACCAACTATTGTTGGCGATTGTATGTCGTCTGCACACAAAATACAACTCGCTCACTCGTATTATGTACGTATGTCGGCAAGACTGCAGCTGTTTGTGTCCAAATATTTCAAGTTAGATAAAAATAGTTGATATGCCTAGTGATCTATATTACTTACATCAGTTTATGAACATTTTGTAAGGTTATTCTTCGATCAGGCCGAAGTTCTAACACGCAGAAAACGGAAGACTGTCGTGACCATAAATATTGTAGGTGCCACGAGCCTAATTACATTGGGAAGGCATAAGATATTCATTCGACCCAAACCATTCAATTTTTTTTAAATTTGATATAGCTGAATATGATTGAAAATCTAACACTGATTCTAGAAATGGTAACTACTGAACTTCCTTCGCCCAAATTGGGAAGATAAATAAGTGACTTGGAATTTTTTTTTGACTGGCGGACTAATTAGGGCTATTTTACCGTTTCAGTTGATGAATTTGATCCATTCATAGATATCTTCATAAATGGCGATTTATTTTTAAAATGAGCTGGCTACGGTACCCTTTCCTGGTCAGATATGGAATGTCAGATATATGGTTACAGCCCAATAGACCGCGGGTCCGATAGACCGCGGGTCCGTTAGACCGCGGGTCCGATAGACCGCGGGTCCGATAGACCGCGGGCCCAATAGACCGCGGGTCCGATATTCCGCGGTGTGTGTAAAATTATGATCCGGACAATATAGTGAAATCCATGTCATCAAGAGGTCAAAAGGTCATTGATACGAGTCCATGGAGTTCTATAACGATGACCCACAGGACAATCGCCCCCTGACATCTACTTCAAGGAAAATATTATCTCCATATTTTTATCGTCGGGGACTGTTACCCCCCCCCGGAAATACCCTTATAAAAAAAATTGAATGGTATACCATTGACTACCATTTATCATACACCATTGATATACCATTGGAATACCATTCGCACAGCACCCACCATACACCAATGGTATACCATTCAAGCCTCAATGGTATACCATTCAAACTAATTTAAATAATTCGGACCTTACTATTACCATATTCATGAGCACCATTTACCATTCATATACCATTGATCAAACACCATTCACCATTGATCTACCATATGGCCACTATAGACAGGTTTACCATTGACCACCATTCACCATTCAGCCACCATTCACTGGCCTACCATTTACCATTCAGCCACCATTCACTGGACACCATTGGCCTACCAATTACCTTACACCATTCACCATACACCATTCGCCTACCATTCAACATACACCATTCGTGTACCATTCACCATTCGTGTACCATTCACCATTCGTGTACAATTCACCATCCGCGTACCATTCATCGTACACCATTCACTGTACACCATTCGCGTACCATTCGCCGTACACCATTTGTGTACCATTCACTGCTCACCATACACCATTCAACTACCATTCGTCGTACACCATTCACGTACCATTCACCGCTCACCATACACCATTCAACTACCATTCGTCGTACACCACACACCATTCACCATTGATTGACCATTCACTTTACACCATTCTACCATACACCATATACCATTGACCTACCATTTACAGTACACCATTGGCCTACCATACACCATTGAACTACTATTCACCGTACACCATAGGCTTACCATACACCATTGGCTTACCATACACCGTACACCATTGACCTACCATTTACCATACAACACTGTCATACACACTATACTATTAGTCAACCATTCAAATAACACCATTGGTCATACACTATAGACCACAAGTTCAATGGTAGACCAATGGTTTACACTGAATGGTAGACAGTAGAACAACGATGTGCAATGTATAGTAGGCCAATAAAGTACAGTGAATGGTAGACCATTGGTGAACAGCATATCTCTGGGGTTAGTGGTAGGCTTAATAATGGAATAAGTATACACAAGAAAAAAAATGAAAACAGTTACTTATTTCAAGAACGTCAATAAAATGTTTTTACTATAAGAAGTTTAAGTACAGCATAAATGGCACAGAGTATTCACAAGTATAGACTTTATAATTAAAGCACATAAGTTATTAATATATATGACTTAGCTACTCGTTGATATCTATACTCTGTCAATCTTGTTATCTAAAAATAAACATGCATCAAGACAGAGTTTGATTGAAAAACACAACAAATGAAGGCTAACATTTCCAAGAATAAACCTGTTCTCTCATATTGCTTTTCACATGGATTGAGTACTTGGCAAAACCACTGTTCTGCATACAAACCTGATACTTGTAATACAATAAACTTGATGTTAAATCTGTTGTGTGTAATTGCTTTCAACGACATTAATAAACATTTTTTTACTAATAAGTTCAAGTACAAAAGATTATTGACAGGTATGGCATAAAAGCACCATATTATGAATACATGTGACTGTGCGACTCCACAAGAGATCAATGATTGCACTCCACATAAATATTATGTTAATCTTCCTATAAACAAATTTACATGTAAGACAGAGTTTGGACAACAAACTAATGAACACCAAATTTCGAAGATTAAACTCAAAATGTGTGATAGCCTTCACATGGCCAAATGAATAAAGGGTACCACACCTAGAAGAAATGAAATATCCCCAAAAGGGGGGAAAATAGTACTCCCAAATTGGTCTCTTTTTTCTTTTCACCTAAAAAGATATATCAATGGCATGTTTCTACATAGAATTGTTAAAAGGTATTACCCGCCTAAGTATCCAGAATCCCTGATAACTTTCCTGTAGAAACAGACGCGATGCGGTTTATTGATAAATTGCATCGCGCAAAATACGGTTTCTCATAACCATCTCTCTGAGAGGTGGTTATTGCCATGTTAATCCGTTTAACTTTTCTGTAAAAACACGGGGCAAAATAGCATACGTGTCTGGCTTAAGTGCTTGAACCAAGAAGTGCGATCTCACAGTAAACATATATTCTGGCCGTTTTTTATCTCGCCAGCTGATCGCGAAACGTGTACCTGCTACAATGAGTGAGATCTACCATGAATTTTGAAAATTTTCCTAACGAGATGCAATTTTTGACATACCAAAATGCAATGTGAGGTTATAGGTTGAATTTTCCAATTTCCACCGTATTTGCGACGCGAAATGCAAGTTAATCAGATTATTCAGTCTGTAGAAACAGGTTGGTTTAAGAACGATAAGGTTATTCAAGTCCGGAAAAGATAAACTGTTTTTAATGATTTACTGTAGAAACACGCCAAAAGTTTATCATAAATACAATAATGATACATTAAGAAATAAATAATATATCACACATAGAAAAAAAATATAATGAAAATAAGGAAAGAAAATTACTCAATTTGGAACACTAAAAAACAGAAGAAAAATAGAGACCTTTTTTGCAAAATATATAGAAAATAATATATACAAGATACCAACTTATTTCTTTTCTGTCTATTTTTGTTGTGTTAAATATGTGTGAGAAAGATTATTGTCTTACACAGTAAATTAGTAGTCAATCGTAATTCGAGTCCGGAAAAGATAAACCGTTTTTAATGATTTACTGTAGAAACACGCCAAAAGTTTATCATAAATACAATAATGATACATTAATAAATAAATAATATATCACACATAGAAAAAAATATAAGGAAAATAAGGAAAGAAAATTATTCAATTTGGAAAACTAAAAAACAGAAGAAAAATAGAGACCTTTTTTGCAAAATATATAGAAAATGATATATACAAGATACCCACTTATTTCTTTTCTGTCTATTTTTGTTGTGTTATATTGTCTTACACAGTAAATCAGTAGTCAATCGTAATTTTTTACAACCGAGCTTGGACAAAATTTAAATTCATTTAATACAAAAAATATATAAATTGTGATCTTGTATTTTCATGAGGACTTGCAGAGAACAGTTTTAGCAAAAAATAACAACTTTAATTCGTCAAAACTTTGTTAATCCTAAACAAATTTGGATGAGATTTTCAGTGTTTTTGTTTGTCTGATGTACACTTTGAATTATATCACATAGCTTTCAGTCTCGAGTACCTCTAGCCCTTCAATCAAATTGGTTGGACGACCGGTTACACTTTACATATAACATAGTTATAAGGAGAATGAAGGGGACCATAGAAAGAAAGCATGAGAAAAGGGGAGATTTTGGTAGGGAGAGAATGAATCAGAAAAGGATCATGCTGAAAATTTCATTAAAATCTGATAATAACAAAGTTATTGAATTTGAAATTTAACAACATTTTGGTAAAAAATTAACCCAATGTACACACGATCGTCAGGAATATTTATTAGGCTCATTCTATAAAATGAAATAATTATTTCATATTTTCATACATGTGTGTATGATATGTCCCAAGTATCATATCATTATTTCCAGCAATGCATATCTTCACATTAAAGGTCTAGTCCACCACAGAAAAGATTGTTTTGAATCAACAGAGAAAATCAGGCAAGCATCATGCAAAATATTTCATCTAAATCGGATGCAAAATAAGACCCTCACTTTTTGTTTTGGTTTTCATTGTTTGAATTGTACAATATTTCAATTTTTTTACAGATTTGACAATAAAAAAAAAATAAAACTTTATTTCATAGGACAATGAGGAGAAAATTATAATATTTCATATTTAAAAAACAAAGAAAAGTGAATGAGTAATGTCATCAGTTCCCTCATTTGCATACCGACCTGGATGTGCATGTAACTATTAAGTGAAATTGAGCGAAACTTAAAAATGTCATACCTTTCTTATTTTCCATCCGATTTTTATGTTTGATTTTTCTCTTTTTAATCAAATCAACTTTTTTGTTAGGGTGGACATGTCTTTGAAATAAATTTTCACTCCATTTTTTATAGTTCTCGGAGGACAAAATGTAAATTAGCGCGACTTCTTGTAATAAAATACAAAAGAACAAGTGGGGATATGACATCAGCTGGGAACGTCGTGGTCTAGTGGTTCTGACTCTCACCTTTCAAACAGAGGGTCGTGAATTTGAGTCCTAGCCATGGTGTGTTTTCCTTCAGCCCGAATTTCATCCACACTGTGCATCACTAGACCCAGATGAAGTGAATGGGTACCCGGCAGGATTAATTCCTTGAAGCTGTAATAAGAAATATTGGATGAAAACAATGCAAAAGACAGTATATTAGCTAAGGGTTCAAAATATGAATGCTTGTCATGTGTGTAAGCTTTCTTTAGAAGTTCATATATTTTTTTATATATTGAGAAATTTGCAGTATACTCTACCATTCAATTGAATGATACCAATTAACAAATATCAACAAAACATTTTGTAAAATATGATAAATGAATTTATGTTTAACCATAGATGGGTAGACAATAACCTATTTTATAATGGGAGGTTGCCCCAATGATGACAAATACCACAACAAATGAATACCTGGGGAAAAAGTGTCCACCCTTCCCCCCTCAGCCAACATACTGATTTTTTTCTGGGGGGGTGTCAGAAAAGACGTGTGCTCCTCTAAATAGGGATGACATTTGTCCTTTCTAAGGATTTTTTACCATTCCTGACAAGGTTTTTTTTTCAGCTATGCCACTGCAGGAATACAATCTGTTTTATCTCATGAAGCTTTGCATTTTTTTCTACTGAAGAAAATTCTTACACACCTACCTTTCATAAACTCCAATTGTTTCTTGTACACGGTACGTTTTCTGTGTTCAACACCCGTCGTGTCATTCCAAGATAAGGCTGGATCATCTACCTTATCATCCAGTGTATCCGTCGTCCAAACTTTGACAATGAAATAAAATCAATTTAAGTGTTGTAAAAACTGCATGTATATGCAGATACAAACAAAAATAGAATACTAATATAGTAATAGAAAAATAATGATCTTAGAACTTTAATGTTAAAGATATTTTTCATGGACCTCTGATTACCAGCCCAGAATTTAGGATAAAAATAAGGAAATGTGATAGTATTTCAGCGTAGTTCAGACAAGGCTGTATTATAACTGTGCATGCTTTATACTAGTAATAGCTATGTCATCGGAAATCAAATTTCTAGAGCAGCAATTTTCAAGAGGGTAATCGATGACATAAATTCTATTTTTCTGGTATTGACAATCGCAGAAGCAGATCCAAGTGGGCACATTTGACCTGTACCCCCACCTTGAGAGCAATAGTTGATGTGTTTGATAAAAATGTGGCTTTCTTACACAAGTGTTCTCCCCCCCCCCTTCGAAAGTTACAGCAAATATTTATATTAAAAATATTGTCTCATACAAGAGGATCTCCTTTTTGGTTTGCTTGTTATTTAAAGTTTCCTTGGGAAAATGTGCCCCACTACCCCCTTTGAGAAATCATGGATCCGTTCATGGACAATCATATGCCAGTGGATGAACTCCAGACGTTTTTTAGGCAAGTTTTGATCAGTAAATAAATAAAAACAGATAAAATGTGATCACAGGACAAACTTAACTTTAAAAGAGGATAAAATTTACTTTAAAAATTGATATGCCTAGCCCCATGAAAGGATCTAAGAATACCCTCCGGCACTAATGCAGTTTCACACCAGCCAACTCACAGTGAACAATTGTGTACAACGGATAGCGGAGCGTAAACGTAGCGGTCGTGTACATTTTTGCTTATTACATGACGTCATCCAGCCACTGCCGAGAACCAATTTATGAATGAAAATATAGTAAGCATGTGCAGTGCAAGCCTTTTGTTTCCCCACACAGAATTCCACCAAAACAAGTGTGCAATTCCCTATCACCTCGTACCAAAATCGACCTAGAATTTCAATTTTCCTATATTTTATATGAATTATGAAAGGTATTCTCGGAGGATCTATTTTATCACCGATACCGCACAGGTAAGCGAATTTTGAATACTTCTTGCTTTTCCGTCAAAATCTTACGAATTAGCGTCTATATGTCATCGTGTTCGTTGGAATTTGTAGAGTCTATCGCAACGTGCATAAAGACAATTGGCTTCCGGGTTTCGGAGCGTCGCGTGAATATGCATGAAATTGCAGTTTCGATAATTTTCGATCGATACCGGAGCGATCCGATCACGAACTAAGACCATTTACCATGTACACAACATGACCGGATATCGTTATCGATACTTCCGCACGCAGTCCAAAGGAATTATTTTTGGGACCACGTGGTCATGACGTGATCTGCGCTATTGACCAATCAGCGGTCTTTGAATCGCTGTGCGGAGACGATCTATCCGTTGTACACAGTCTATGGACAATTGTTCGTTGTGCATGCAACTTCAAGCAAAACTCCCCACCAGAATTGTCTACACACATTTTGACATCAATACACAATATGCCCACCACTTTTCAAATATTGCGGATCGCTTGGATTCGCCGTCATGTTGATATGGACCGAAGTTATGCGATCAAAAGATTCGCATGCGGCATGCTGGCAGTTTGTTTGCCACATGTTAGCATGATTTGGTTGCTAACTTCAGTCCATATAATTATTACGGCGAATCCGAGAGATCCGTGAAGTGATGTCTACGGATTAGATCAACGACGTCGAGATCGAAGACTAAATACAGCCATTCCCAATATTTTGAAAAACGATGGGTATATTAACATCGAAATGTGACTGAGAGACCTGTCATGACATTTGGGAACAAGTTTTGGTGATGAGGTATGCTGGTAATCGGCCGGTGCAAAACTGCATTAGCGCCAGTTTTCTCTGCATATTTATTGCAGCCTCTGTAGAAAAATTGAATAGGAATCGTTTGTCACTCCGTCCAGTCACAGTTCCACACACAAAGTGCACATTTTACCATTGAAATAGTATGTGCAATGAGTGGTGTGTACAGTGTAGCAAAGTTATAGACGTGCGTAGCCTTTATCAGGACCCTTACCATGTTTCACCTCCATTTTATCTCATTTACCAACATCTATCAACAACAACAACAAATTATAGGCCTAATTTCAAAGCAATATTTGTCGGCAAGTTTTCAATTTCAGTAAATTAACGTGTGCAGTAACGGTCTATTTATTCACAATTAAAACTTTGACAGTCTTGACATTAGCATTAACAAATCATTCATTCACGAATTCAATGTATTCAGAGATGGTTTTTGTAAAACATTGACAATAAACATCAGGCAATATGAGCGAATTACTATTCAATGCTCGCCGATCTTAACTCTGCCAATACAAAGCATAAACCATAAGCACTCCCTGTCGTCAAAGCCACGTCCCGGCCCGTAGAGCAGCGGCCAGCGCCAACGGGGCAGTGACGGTGGCAGTGCAGTGGTCGTGCATGTCGTGGCAGTACAACGACATCTAACATTTTGAGACAATTTGAGAAATAAATCAAAGAAAATTGTTATAGAACT
The DNA here is from genome assembly GCF_018143015.1 of Lytechinus variegatus. Lineage (NCBI taxonomy): Eukaryota > Metazoa > Echinodermata > Echinoidea > Temnopleuroida > Toxopneustidae > Lytechinus > Lytechinus variegatus. The sequence continues at coordinate 2,603,005 of NC_054740.1, read as the reverse complement.
TACTGTTATAGCCTTCTACAAATGACTTTGAAGTCGCTGTCCGAATCTGACCCGTGTTCCTTTAGTTTTTGATGAATTATCGACGGACTTATCAACAGCAAAACGGTAGTACCGGTAGATCGAGTTTTCTTTTTCAAATATTGCACTTGGCGGTTAGCCGTTCGTGCGTGCGTAGTGCGAGAACAACACGTATAATAGAGCTACCTGGCAAGCAGCCAAGCGGCCCCTCTCGCCAAAGCATATGGGGGGGGGATAAATTATGACAAAATATGGGGGGAGGGGACTTCTTCGCCAAGATAAATACACATCCCGATATGGGTGGGGGGGGGGGTGAATTAAAACCAAATCAGGGGTGTCTTCTTTTTCCTCTCGATTGGTTCTGGGTTGGAAACCATGATGGCGTGAGTGCATGCCACTGTTTTCCTTGGATCTTGGAAACTATGAAAAAAGTTTCCGATCCCTTCACTTTTTTTTCCTGTTCTCTCTGTTATTTTCTTTTTTATTTTCGTTGTATTTTTTTCTTTTCTGTTAATCTTTCTTTTCTTCTTTGCCTTTTTTCTTTTCTTGTTTTTTCCCCTTTATATATATATTTTTTACTCACTCTTCTTCCCTTTTAATTTGCTTTTGTAATGATTGAAATTGAGATTTCATTCAGTAGATTTCTTTTCTGTTACATTGTACTATACCCTGTATGGCGGCAGGGAATTTTGATAGGGTTGAGGGAGCAAGACCATGTGGATAAATCATTTCAATCAAGTAATGCCGGCCTATAGAATAGCTCTCCTCTTTATTAACGCCGTCCACAAGTGGGAAAGAATATTTAGAGCCTAAAATAGAATTAGAATTTTGGAAATATCATTTGTAAAAAAAGGGTGAAATAATTCATGATTGGAAGCAGCTATAATAGCGTACAAATGGGTCAGATGGGGCTTTTGACGTGGCAGACAGACCAAATCAGGGTTTGCGGATGGGAATTTGATAGAGGTTGGGGGACCAAGACAACCAACAGTGAATTCATTTTGAGCAAAATATGGGGCATTGGAATAAACTTGCAATCGAAGCAATCGAACGCAAATCAATTTCAGACTCCAAAATCATGAGAGACATACTTTTCATTGCAAACTTGCAACTGATCCATAAAAAAAATCCAAATTGATATGTTCTAGATAAACTTAATGTATCATCACCTGTAAATTTGCATCTGATCGAATTTTGGGATTGATTGCAAATATCTTCTTGGAACACTAAATATATAGTTCTTTTTATAAAAAGCGGCCATAAATAAGCAAAATGATTATAAAAATAGAATAAAACTTATTAATTAAAAATTAAAACCCTTTTTATCAAAAAAGATTTCATTGACCGATTGATTTTATTTTTGCATGTACCCATTGCATCAGATTTAAATTTATGTACAATTGTAAAATATAACAAATTTATAATATTGTATCATAACCACTGGATCAATAATATTTAAACACATATAGACCTTTTACTTAATAAGGACAAAGACAATTTAAAAGAATGCAAGAGACCATGTTTACAATCATGAGCGATTACACTTGATTTGGGGAAGCTGCTCGCATAAAAGTCACAGGTCAAATATTTAATTAACTCTAAATACCTTTTAATCTTTGATATATTTTCTTTAAATCTTCGGAATTATGTTAATGGGTAATGCAATTGGGCATATCATTCAGCATTAACACAAATGGCATTCATTAGGCAAACACCACTAAGCCACTATAGCTTTACAATTATCCAACATGATTATATTATAAACCACTAGGCACATACTACTAAGACACCATATTGATACCAATCATACCATTATAGAGGCACATACTACTGAGACACCATTGAATACCACTGAGACACCATTGTATACCACTGAGACACCATTGGGTATATAATGGTATACCATGCAGTCATACCATTAGAGGCACATACTACTCAGACACCATTTGACACCACTGAGACACCATTGGGTATATGGTATACAATTCATCATACCAGTCATACCATTATAGAGACACATACTACTGAGACACCATTGAATACCACTGAGACACCATTGTATACCACTAAGACACCATTGGTGCATGGTATACCATTCATTATACCAGTCATACCATTAGAGGCATATACTACTGAGACACTATTGAATACCACTGAGATACCATTGTATACCACTGAGACACCATTGGATGTATGGTATACTATTCATCATACCAATCATACCATTACAAGCACATACCACTGAGACACCATTGAATACCACTGAGACACCATTGGGTATATCATGGTATACCATGCAGTCATACCATCAAAGACACATACTACTGAGACACCATTGAATACCACTGAGACACCATTGGGTATATGGTATACAATTCATCATACCAGTCATACCATTAGAGGCATATACTACTGAGACACTATTGAATACCACTGAGATACCATTGTATACCACTGAGACACCATTGGATGTATGGTATACTATTCATCATACCAATCATACCATTACAAGCACATACCACTGAGACACCATTGAATACCACTGAGACACCATTGTATACCACTGAGACACCATTGGGTATATCATGGTATACCATGCAGTCATACCATCAAAGACACATACTACTGAGACACCATTGAATACCACTGAGACACCATTGTATACCACTGAGACACCATTGGTGCATGGTATACCATCCATTATACCAGTCATACCATTAGAGGCATATACTACTGAGCACCATTGTATACCACTGAGACACCATTGGTGTATGGTATACCATTGATCATACCAATCATACCATTACAGGCACATACTACTGAGACACCATTGAATACCACTGAGACACCATTGTATACCACTGAGACACCATTGGATGTATGGTATACTATTCATCATACCAATCATACCATTACAAGCACATACCACTGAGACACCATTGAATACCACTGAGACACCATTGAATACCACTGAGACACCATTGGGTAAATGGTATACCATTCATCATACCAATCATATCATTAGTCACATACCACTGAAACACCATTCGGTATATGGTATACCATTTACCATTAAATAAACTACCAATTACCATTAAGAACTTACCATTGAAACACCACTTAAATACCATTCGCGTACCATTTACCATTCAGATTACCATTCAACTACCATTCGGCACCATTCAAATACCATTGGCGATTTTTATAAGGGTATGCCCTCTAGACGCCATACGGAGCCTATAAAATGCCATCGACTTGACAAGGCGAGATACTCGGGGAGATACTTTATCTTGCCATGTCGACTAAATAAGCTTATTATGTCCGCATGGCGAGATACGTTATCCTGCCAAGTCAGTCCACTTATAAAAAGTTATATATCAACATGGCGAGATATTGTATCTTGCCAAGTCGACTTAAATATGTTACATGTCAACATGGCGATATATCGGGATTCTTGCCGGGACATGTACACTTTATATCTCGCCATGTGGACATATCGACTTGACAAGATAGAATATATCGCTATGTCGAAATAATAAGCTTATTAATTACTTAGGCGGCGGAAGCGGGGGGGGGGGGCTTTCCCCCTAAATTTGAGGTGGGAGGACGGTCCCCCCTAAATTTTTAGTTGAGAACCTTTTTCTATTTTCAATTTCTTTTCTACGCCCCCCTAAATTGAGGTAGACCACCCTAAAATATTTTGTCCCCCCTAATTTTGGTTGATAACCTTCTTTTTTTTCCTTGTCAAAATATTTTGGTGGTCCTTCCTAAAATTTTGGTTGATTTGCTTGTCAATTTTTTACCTGTGTCCATCCCAAAATTTCAGGTGGATCCCCCTAAATGTTTTGCCTTCGGCCGCCAATGATTAATTAAGACATGGTAAGATAAAGTACCACGCCATGTCGTCACGTTAAGGCATTTTCGCAATTATTATTTTCATAATTATCTGGGGTAATTGTCTGGAGCGTAAATTTCCGGGGGGGGGGGTAACAGTCCCCGGCGGTAAAAATATGGGGATAATACTTTCCTTGAAGTAGTTGTCAGGGGTGATTGCCCTAATTGGGTTATTGTTATAAAACCCAGGCGCGGATCCAGGATTTCAAGGGGAGGGAGGGGGAGCAAATTTGACCTGATGTTTGGCGCCCATGTGTACTTTTCGAAAAATGGCGCCCACTCCCTCCCGGCCAGGCTAACTTAAATTATCTTATAATCACATTACAAAAAAAAACAACTTTTTAATGTGTTCTTGAAAAAAAAAATCCATGAATACATAAATACCAAAAGGTAGGGGGGCACAGGGGCGGTTCCAGCCTTCGCCAATAGGGGGGGGGGGGTGGTGGGGCGGATATTTGTTTCTGCCATATTTTCCCCGATCGGCAGCTCGAAGATAATTTTTGTTCGTTTCTTTGAAGGGGTAGTCCTCATTAGTCACTTCTTGGCTTTATTCTTATAAATTGATACATATCATAATCCTCATTTATATGAGCGCGAGCTAATTTTTGGGGAAATTTTATGTATTTTTTTCCTAAAATTTGAACTGATTCTGGGCAATGTTTGTTATCCTGAAAAAGACATGTATGCAACTTAATAATTACTACGAACGCAAAGCGCGAGGGGAAATGAACTGATGAAAAAGATACTTGTTAAAGTAACATTTAACAATCAAATAATGCGAGCGCGAAGCGCAAGCTGAATCTTTTTGAAATTTTCACCCAAAGAAAGGAAATTCTAAGCACTTTTCTTTTTAACTCAAGCAGAATAGGTATATGAGTAAACAATTAAAGCAAGCGCGAAGCGCGAGCGGAAAATTTCTAGATTTAGTCCTATAATATTTACTGAACGAGACACTCTATTCATGATTTTAAAATCTTAAAAAATATGAGTATTAATAATGCGAGCGCAAAGTGCGAGTCAAAAAATATTATACGTTTTAAACTGGTACCTGTTAAGGACTGCTTGCACTTATTTATAGCCATGAAGGCGTCACATATTTCAACAATAAAAAAATGCTAGCGCCAAGCGCGAGCTGAATCTTTTTGAAATTTTCACCCAAAGATAAGAAAATTTCAATCAGTTTTTGTAATTGTGAACAGGATAGCTTTGTAATTTAACGATTGCGCGAGCAGAAAAAAAAATCGAGATTTAGACCTAAAAGTGGGCCACTCTGTTCATGTTTTGTAAATCATCAAAAGGATGAGTAATAAGGGGTCTTCCTACATTAATAATGCGAGCACAAAGCGCGAGCAGAAATTATTTGATTCTGTGATCTGAAACTGGATAATGATTTAAATTAGAGAACAAGTTGGGTATCTGAATAAACATGCGCGAGCGTGTTTCATATTTAGACCTAGAATCTAGGCATTCTAAATACAACTTTAATCATGAAAATCATGAAACTCTGATAGTCCGATCTGAGAAAAAGAGTCAATTTCAGCTTTATATTTCCAACACTTCGTAGAAAAATTGTAAGGTGGATATGGATCGCAATTACATCCTTACGACATGCCATCATATGAAAATGATGTCTATCTTCGTATTCATCTTGCTAAGCGCGAGATGAAACAAAGGGACAATTTAATTATTAAATTGATATCATATTTATTAGTGCCTAATGAGGGCGCGAAATCTGATGATATCATGGCATAAAAACTGGACATTTCACTTTTGTGATTATGAATAGGATGCATCAGTTTATATATTTTTAACCATTAATGCAAGCTATAATTTTTGATAAACTGTCATGAAAAGGGGATTTTAAGTAGTTTGTTGTATAAACAATATTAAAACATTTATATAACTCGCCAATCAAAATGCTAGCGTGCAGCGCACTAGCTGATGCGCCTTAACAATCAGACCAGAAAAGGGATATTTTGAAAACTTTATGGAATACACGAAAATATAGGTACCTGATAAATCAAAATTTGCGAGCGCGTAGCGCAAGCAGCAAATGTTAGCATTCAAACCATAAAATTGACATTTTTACAGAGCACTTTTTAAAAACCAATTTGTAAATTACACAAAATAATGAAACTTCGATTTCCGAGGTGAAATATGTGTTGTATATTGACTTCCAAACTTGATATTCGAACTCCATATTGAACAAGATATGTAAATCACCTAATAGGCAATGTGAGCGCGAAGCGCGAGCGAAAGTTTTGTTTGCCATTTTGATTAGAGTAACGGCAAACTATACCATGATTATCCCTTTTCCATATTAGAAGGACGCACATGAAAAATATTTCACATATGTATACATTATTATTGGTAATAATTTTATTATGTGAGAAGTGAGATTTTTATTAATAGAGTAAATGGCGACAATAGTCAAATATGACTAATCGCCACTCAAACCAATATAAGAAGAAGAAGATTCATCACCTCAAACAGCAAAATAGCCCTAATCCTTCCGCCAGTGAAAATATAGTCCAGAATTGGTGATATTTCTTCCCAATTTGGAAAAAGGAAGTTCAGTAATTACCAAAAATAGAATCAATGTTAGATGGACAATGAGATGCATACACTTTGTCAATCAGCCATATCAAAATAAAAAAAATAGCAATGGGTTGGCTCGAATGAATATCTATGGCCTGCCACTAGTGATTAGGCCCGTGTACATTGAAATTGAAATTGAAACTTTATTTACCACAATCTTAAAAAACATACAAATCAAGAAGAATAAATATTTCAATAAAATACATTATAACAAAAGTGAGTATATTCAAGAATAGTGGAGGGATCACTGAGAAGTTACAAGGAACTTATAAGTTAGTGATCCTGAAATTAACACAAAACAACACAATAAAAAAAATGCATCAGGAAATACAAAACAACAAACATAACATAAGTATACAATTGTATCTATATCAGTATTACTATTAGACTTTCTGCATGAAATGTATTTTTAAATGTCTTTTAAAGCTTTGAAGGGTTTTGCACTGCTTGATATTTTGAGGTATCTTATTCCAAATAATGGGTCCCCTACATAAAAATATGTTGTTTGAGAAAGAATAATGGCCATATATTGCACGAGTATCAGCTGAGTTTCTAGTATTATATGTATGTATATCTCTACTGGTTTGAAAAATGTTGTCAAAATTATTAGGCAAAAGGTTATTATAATAGGAATACATAAAAGCAGATAATTGAAAATCATGTAGTAAAGAAATTGGGAGTATATTTAATTTCAAGAAAAGAGGTCTGCTATGACTTAGAAAGGGTTTATGGCATATTATACGAACTGCTCTCTTTTGAAGAAGAAAGATGCGGTTCAGTAAGTATTGCTTGCAGGATCCCCAAACAATATTGCAATAAGATATGTAAGGTAAAATCAATGAATTATACAATGTAAGAAGAATATTTTGTGGTAAAATGTCTTTAAGTTTACTCATTATTCCTATTGTTTTGGAAACTTTCCTTAAGACCTCATAAACATGAGTCTTCCATTTTAAATCCTTATCTATACTAATTCCTAAAAATTGTGTAGTATTTACATGTTGAATTAAGTTGCCATTAATATATATATTTACTTCTTTTGCACTATTTTTTGGAGCATTGAACAGCATTACATGGGTCTTTTCATAATTAAGTTGTAATTTATTTGCTTCAACCCATTTGTTAACCTTTGAAAGTTCAGAGTTAAAGTTTTGAGTAAGACATTCCACATCACTATGTTTATAAAATATATTGGTGTCGTCTGCAAATAACAAACAATTTAATAGTGGAGATACTGAATTTAAATCATTAATGTAAATCAAAAAAAGTATGGGACCGAGGATTGATCCTTGCGGAATACCGCAAGAAACAGTTTGATAATTAGAGTTTATAGAATTGAACACAGTAAATTGTTTACGGTTACTCAAATAACTGTGAAATAAATTTAAAGTAACACCACGGATTCCATAATGAGAAAGTTTTTTCAATAGTATTTTGTGATTAATGGAGTCAAATGCTTTTTTAAAGTCTAAGACCAGTCCAATAATAATATCTTTGTTTTCAATTGCTTTAGACACACTCATTAAAAAATCTAAGATAGCATGATGAGTGGAATGTCCAGCTCTGAAACCAAACTGTTTATTAAAAAGAATTTTGTTTTTATCAAGAAATTTTTGAAGTCGTGTATAGATGCATCTTTCAAAAATTTTCGAAAATAGTGGAAGTAAGGAAATAGGTCTATAATTTTTAAATAAATCTTTTGGTCCTTTTTTATGTATAGGAATAACTTTAGCAACTTTCAGACCTTGAGGTACAATACCCTTTTCAATACATAAATTAAAAATACTGCAAAGTGGTTTAGAAATAATATGTATAACTCTTTTGACAACAGTGCAATCAATAGAGTCAAAACCAGGAGCTTTTCCATTTTTGAAAGATAAAACAATATTAACTATTTCTTTTTCTGTAATAGGTAAAAAATAAGCTGTATAGGGACAACTTTTACCCAAGAATGATTCAAAGTTGTTGCAAGTATTACTATTATTCATTCCAGCTATTTCATGACCAATATTCTTAAAATAATCATTGAAACCTTCAGCAATTTTCTTAGATTCACTAATAAGTGAACCGTTACATTGAAATACAGAGGTGTTTTTATGGAGTCTTTTTCTTTGTAACAGATCATTAATTGTTTTCCATGTTTTATTAATGTTTCCTTTAAACATATGAAACTTAGAAAAGTAGTAATCTCTTTTTGTATCACGTATTTGTTTTTTATAAGAATTTCGAAATTTAGTATAACATTCTTTTCTGTGAGACGTAGGATTTTTAATATACCTTTTATATAAATTATTTTTTTTAGAACACATCTGTTTAAGGTTTTTGTTAAACCATGGTTTATGATTTTTCTTTATTTTTAATCTTCTGAGAGGAAAACATTTATTATAAGTCTCAGAAAAAACTTCATAAATTGTTTATACATATAATTTGGCTCTTCCTGATATCTGCAAAGCAGATTATCAAAATCAGTTGAAGATAATACATTCAGAAAACAGTAAATATTGATATCATTAATTTGATGTTTATATGTAACAGGTTCATCTCCATATATACCTTTAAAATCAAACATGGCAAATGTTGGCAAATGATCAGATATGTCACAGGTTAGTATTCCTGTGGAAATATTGCACATACTATTTGTAAATAAATTGTCAATCAATGAAGCTGTGGTGTTAGTTATTCTTGTTGGTTTTGTAATACAAGGAAAAAAACAATATGAGTAAAATAATTCAAGCAACTCATTACAAGAACTCTGTGCATCTAATTTCATTAAATCAATATTAAAGTCTCCAAGAAATATACATTCTTTTTTCTCATTATGAACTGTAGACAAAATATTACCTAAAGTATCCATAAAATGTGCATGTGATTTATCAGGTGGTCTATAGAAGACACCAACAATAATATTCTTTCCTGGTTTTAAAATTTCAATAAAAAGGCCTTCACAATAACAATTGAATACTGAGATGTCATTACGCATGATGTATATTACATCATTTCTAATGGCAAATGCAACTCCTCCTCCTTTTCTATTATTTCGTGATTTACTCTCAGTCTTATATCCATTGATATTAAATTCGTCTTTTTTTACCATTGTCCAACCATGTTTCAGTAAATGCTATAAGACCAAAAGAATTATTTAAATGTGACAGTAGAGACGTTATATCATCATAGTGTTTTGGCAAGCTACGGCAATTTAAATGGAGGAGTGAAAAACCATGTGTTTTACCAGAGTTTTCATTTGAAAATTCTTCTGGTGTTACATATATACAGTCATTATCAGCCTCTTCCTGTAATACATAACTCTCATCGTTCACAGTAGGTATTGACAGAGCAGAATGCTAAGTACATCTAACAGTGACAATATAATTATGTATCTAAGAGTAAAACAACAGAAAAAGGATGTAAAAATGCAGTGCAAATATTGAATAACAGAGACAGCAAACCTTAATCTTTTAGTAACAAATAGTGATGGCATGCAGAAATGGTAGCATGTGTAAAGAATAAAACAACAGCGATATGAATACATTGCAGTATCTGGGGGAACAGTCATAAAATTAATCTCTTAAATTACAAGTCTAGAATTACATGTAAGAGATTACAAATGTTTTGATTTTTTGATGAATTGAAAAGGGAATCAAAGATTGCCAGTGGAAATCTGTATAATAATTAAAGGTATGATTTATACTAGGAAAGCAAGATGAGGCATCTGAAGAGTCACTGTGTCAGTCGGGCAAGATCTGCTTCTGTAGAGAGATGTATATTGACACTAGAGTAATCGCTCGCATTGACGCGCGCGTAATGCGGCTGTGATTCCATGTATTGCGCAGCCGCCATCTTAAAGAGGGCAAGAGCGCGGATTTATAACACACGGCTCTATGGGAGAATATCACATATTTCACTTTTTTACATTATATTTTCAATTTAATGCTGTATGCAACGTTAAAATCACAAGGCAAAACATTTTTATGTTAAAATATATGATAACCATGCATATTTTATAAAGGAGATGGACTGAACATCCAGAAAACGGGGGAAAACGACGAGGTCGACTGAGTAGTAGTTATTCAATATATAGCATATACCGTGACAAGAGTGTCAGATAAGGTCAACTTAACACTTTAGAGTGTTCATATGTTCTCTTGATTTGGTGCTCATTTGACACTCAGTGTTCAAGCAATATACTGTATTGAAACAACACTTATAGTGTAAAATAAACACCCAATACTCAGAAGTGTTGAAACAACTTGGTGCTCATTTGACACTCCGGCAGTGTTCAAGCAATATACTGTGTTGAAACAACACTTAGAGTGTAAAATAAACAACAAATACTCAGAAGTGTTGAAACAACACCGTGACAGGTGTTGGATAGAAATATTTTAACAAAAATTAGTTACACTTCACTGGAGTAACTCAACACTGTCTGTTGTTGGGGTAGTTTAAAAAAATACCCTAGTGTTAAGTTACACCGTGAGGCTACAGGTGTTGAAGAACTTGAAATCGGACACCAAATGGTGTGAATCCGAACCGTGAAACAACACCAAAGCTGGTGTTGGTATTTTTTTTACACCAATGGGTGGTTTAAACTTTCGTTTAAATGTTCGTTTCTGCAGGTGTTCGAGGGTGTCAAATGAACACCAAATGGTGTCAACTTCATAACGTTCTCCGACTCGTGTTCAAATCGAACACCAAGACTGGTGTTGATATATTTTAGCATCCTAAATGTTGGTAATCTTAACACCAGTGGCAGTGTAACTCCAACACCAGATGGTGTGGTCCTTTGGGCTGCTAGATTTAACACCCGTGGTGTTAAATGTAGCTATAACGTCGCATAGTCTCCAATATTATATTTAATGGGATTATCAGTGATTCACCATATGATTTCTACTTTAATTTCCTCAAAATTAACTGAAAGGAGGGGAAACTTCAGACCAAGCCCTGATCTACATCATATAATGCACGTACAGCAACCTATTTTCCCCCGTTTTCTGGATGTTCAGTCCATCTCCTTTATAAAATATGCATGGTTATCATATATTTTAACATAAAAATGTTTTGCCTTGTGATTTTAACGTTGCATACAGCATTAAATTGAAAATATAATGTAAAAAAGTGAAATAAGTGATATTCTCCCATAGATCCGTGTGTTATAAATCCGCGCTCTTGCCCTCTTTAAGATACAGGTGTGCAGGTGTATGCAATATGTCACGATCGTTTACGATCTTGCCGTCAATGAATTTGGACTTTATTTGCCTTGATGATACTTAATATATCCATTGTTATCGTTTGCCTTGTGATGGAACTGCTATTTATCTTCTATGTGATGGTTTAGTCTTACTTTCTGGAGTGATTTTTGTGGTTCTTAAATGTGCTGTGTTAGAGAGAGAAATTTGAAACGCCACGGACGTCCGAGATCGTAGTCCCATACATTCACCCCGATGCCTACAGTTATGTGAACATAATACTGGTGAGAATAGATGTGTTACACTGACTGAACAGTGACATTTTATCGAGGATATTAGAGTTTGTGACAGTGTTATCAATTCTATCAGTATATATACGTTCCAAATAAGTGTAGATTTTCTTTACAATGACGCTGAAATCAAATACTCATACCGGGGCCCCGGGTTCTGGAGATTTCAGATACAAATTACCGAAATATATGACTACATCTGCGTTACGATTAGCCATCCATCATCTGCATTATTCTTATGAACATAACATAGAGAAGAAAGATGAGAAAGCACGAATTGACTATGTGACAGATCTTGTGTGTCATATATTACCGCATCTTGATTCTAAAATATGTGAACATTTCGTCACCATGCATGAACAAGATAAATATGGCGACCATGACCAGAGAGATCTACACGATCATGATGATCAAGATGAAGTAATCCTCCATGAAGTCGAGCACACAGAGGAAAAATCAAAACAAGCATGCAAAAGCTGCTCTTCAATAGGCTCTAATCTCATTTCTCTCCAGCAGCAAATAAAGACATTATCGATCACAGTGAATAATCTTATTGCATCTAATGACTCTAATCTTGTTCGTGATGTAAACAAAGAGGACAGTGGCCAATCAGGAAATTCCATTGATGATCAACTAAAGGCTTACAGGGAAAAGCACCGTGCAATCCACGAAAGTTCTTGTAGGCCCAAAAGCAAGAACGATGTGAAAGCAGATATTCTCATTATCGGCGATTCCATGACAAGAGGATTAATCCCAGCCCGATTGTCAAAACGCCGTGTTGCATGTAGGACCCTCCCAGGCGCTAAGCTTGAAGATGCGTATGACAGAGTGTGTGACTTCGTTCAAATTAGTAAGCCTGTTGAGGTTATTTTTCACCTCGGAACAAACAATGTCGTGATCGATGACTCCAGTGAAATTGTTGCCAAACACACCTCACTGATTGAAGAATTGAAGAAATGCCACGATTTCGAGTTTGTCACTATCTCATCAATCATTCACCGGCGCAACGAGAGCTCGGAAACTCGAAAGAAGGTTGATGACGTCAACGAGTCGCTGAAACTATTGGCCAATCAGAACAATTGGTCATACATCGACAATGGGAACATCGACTCGACACTCCTGACGAGAGATGGCGTACATCTGAATAAAAGCGGAGCGCGGTTATTAGCCGTGAACATCATCCGACATATGCGAGGAGTCATGCCTGGCGAGACCATGGGGGTCCATGGCGAGACATACTCCGGGACGCACCCGCTTCTCTCAATTTGATAGTAGTTTGGAAGCACTTTGGATAAATTTACACGTTAACAAAAAGAATATATACGTATGTGTACTGTACAGGCCACCCAACTCACCTGTATCTTTCTTTGATGAACTTAATCGCCTAATGCAGAAAGTCATTGATGTGGCTGATGAGATCATTATATTAGGCGACTTGAACTGTGATTTTAGTACTTCGAAAGCAGATCATCTTGCTAACAGCTTGCAAACATTGATGTCCGGCTACTTATTTGACCAACTTGTTGACATTCCTACCAGAATTACATCAGGCTCAAGTACAATAATTGACCATATTTTTACCACTGATTCTGAAAACCATACAATGACTGGAGTATTTAGAACATTTTTGAGTGATCATTTTCTGGTCTTCACCGTATTTGGAAGCGATTCCCCTAAAAAGTTAGACAATTACATCGAATGGAGGAGTTTTAAGGACTTCAGTTCAGAATCATTTGAACAAACTTTGTCACAATTACCTTTTTATTTAGTATTTGATACAAAGGATGTGAATTATGCATGGGAATTATGGTATAATATGTTTATGAATGCAGTAAACGATCATGCCCCGTACAAGAGAAAACGCATTCGTAATAATCCATGTCCATGGATCACAGGAGACTTAATTTCTTTAATGAATACTCGTGACCTTTTGCACAAGAAAGCCACAACTTTGAACAGCCAAGTGATATGGACTGCATATAGGCGTCTGCGAAATGTTATTACTCATAAAATCAAGGAAGCAAAAAGTGAATTTATACAGTTACAGATAAACAATAACGCTGGAAACTCTGGCGCAATCTGGACAGTTCTTAAAAGCATTTGTAAAAATAATAAGAATAATAAAATATGCCTGGAAGTAAATGAAAGTATTATATCTGATGCAGATGAAGTCGCCAGATACTTGAACGATTATTTTGTTGAGTCTGTCGAAAAAATTGCAAAAGTATCTGAATCTGACTACAATCGCATTCTGTTTGACAGCGATAATTTAGCACCTCATAGGCATGACGTGGATGCAACAAATAAAGCACCAGTACATGATAACGATGTTTTTGAGATGCCATCAATTTCTTCTGAATTTGTTATTTCGGAAATAAACAAATTAAGAGTAAAAAAGGGCACAGGGCATGATAATTTATCTGTAAGACTCTTGAAATATGCATGTAAACTACCAAATTTAATACAGTCACTTGTATACATTTTGAATTTATCAATTGAATCGTGTACCTTCCCTGACGCTTGGAAAATTGGCCGTGTTCAACCAATCTTCAAATCGGGCGATAAAAGTAACCCAAGTAACTATAGGCCAATAACAATATTGCCTGTTATATCAAAAGTAATAGAAAAGGCTGTCCATTCAGAACTCATGTCCTATCTAAGCAGAAGATCGCTATTATGCTCGAGCCAGTTCGGTTTCAGACCAAACCACTCGTGTGAAACGGCTCTTCTTTGTATGATAGATGAATGGTCTCGTAACGTCGACAATAGGAAAATGAATGGACTTATCTTCCTCGATTTACGTCGAGCATTCGACACTGTGAACCATGAACTCCTTTTAGATAAATTAGCAAAGTATGGTTGTAGTGCAAGTAGTCTTAAATGGTTTCACTCGTATCTTACTCATCGCAAACAGTATGTTTCTGTAGAAAATAATAAGTCGACAATTAAAGATATCAATATAGGTCTTCCCCAAGGGTCGGTACTTGGCCCACTAATGTTTGTTTTATTTATAAATGACCTACCAAAGAGTATTCCAAATGGATCTGTGTTCATGTATGCCGATGATACGACCATATCTGTATCAGGCACATCTAAACACGACATTGAAACACAGCTTAATGAAGTAATGAAGCGAACACATGAATGGTTAATTCGAAACAAGCTTATTCTCAATGTCGATAAGACTAAGACAATGCTACTTGGTTCACGTCAAAGAGTTTGCACATTACAAGATAAAAACTTAGATATTATTATAGACGGAAAATCCATAGCATGTGTAAATGAATATAAATGCCTTGGTGTTATCATTGACTCATATCTAGACTTTAGGAGTCATACAAACAAAGTTGCAAAAGATGTTAAGCAAAAGTTGGGTATTTTGAGGAGACTGAGATCTACCTTCTCCGCTGAACAATTGTCACAGATTTACTGGGGGTATATAGTGCCCCATATTCTCTATTGTTGCAATGTGTGGACAGGGAGAAGTGATGTCATTTACGATATCCTTAATCGCCTACATAAAAGGGCAGCATACTTAATTTCACACTTAACTTGGGAAACCCCGTCCAATGAAGTATTTAATAAATTATCTTGGCCAACATTGGACAAACTCTTTTGGAAATCTGCCTGCTGCACAATGTTTAAAATAATTCATGAACTTGCCCCACCTATACTTTCACGTAGAATTGTACTTCTAGACACCGTACTAATGAGGAACTCTAGACGATCAAATAAACTGATTTTGAGACTCCCAAAATGTTCCACCTCTTTTTATCAAAATTCTTTCCTTTATTCAGGTGCCACAAAGTGGAACAACCTTCCGGACGCTACGCGACTAGAAAAGCGGCCAGCCTCCTTTAAATTACTCCTAAAATGATATAATCACAGATAAGAATATGACATCACTTCTCATACTTACAGCACATGCTACATGTATTGTGTTTTATTAGAAATGCATGATCACTTCCTCGATTTGGTTTTTATCCTATGCTATCTTATGCTTTTCTTAAGAATATGCCTGACTGGTCAAATATTACATAATTACCTTTGCTCCTGAACTCTCTCTCTGTTTACGTCTGGCCCTTTCTCTCTCTCTATCTCTTTCTTCCTATCTTACCACGTCCTTTTACTTTCTCATTCCAAATCTTATTCTGATGTGTATATATATTTTCTTTACTTATGTTTTCTTTATGTTATGAAATATATGTTTTTTGGTATTTATGCAGAGCCCTGTGGAAGACCAGCGATTTTTAATGAATTTTTTAATTGTATATATTGTGTAATTTTGCATATTTGTTTGTATAAAGCTGAACAGGCTACTCTGGATAAAGATGTGAAATAAATAAATAAATAAATGGCGGCCGCCCCGAACATGGATTCACAGCAATTTGATGAAGTCCGCCCTCTAGTGTCAATAATATACATCTCTATGCCCGTGTAACATCTAGGAAATATGAATCTCGACTAATTATCCTCATCAGTGGCGTATTTATTCAGTATGGGTGCGGGGGGGGGGGGCGAGGGCACCAAGATAAAAAAAATCAATGAAATGGGGGGGGGGGGGGGTAGACGTTAAAGAAAATCTGAGATTTTATTCTTGAAAAACACATTGAGGTATCTCACAAGGCCTAAATAAATAATGAGAGCGCGAAGCGCGATCTGATTTTTAAAAAGAATTTTCCTGTGTTTTATCCTGAAAGCCTAAGTCAGGGGCGGACCCAGGTTCTGCCAATAGGGGGAGGGGCCATTTTTTCACCCATATTTTCCCCGATCTACCGCTCAAAGTTGATTTGTCCAAGTGCTGTAATGAGCCAACAATTTCGAGGGGGCTCGATATGGCGTTTCGCATAACATTGATAAGAAGTTGGCAGTGAGCGAAGCGATCAAGCAAATATGTTGACACTTTTATTACAAAAATACAAGGTTGTGATAGATTTTGACATAATATTTGGAAAATAATAGTATATTTCATCCTAATCCCTTTCCTTTTCTCTCTATTTTTTCTTAGCCTTGATTCTCTCTTTTTTTGTAGGGGGGGGGGGGGCAAACGCCCATGTCCTAACAGTCATTTCCTAGATTTTCTTTATAAGCAACATAACTGTGTGTTGTAATCTCATAAGCCATATGCAAGCTAAAAATTAAATTGCAATGTTTGTGAACCTGAACAGGACGCGCATGTAACTAGATAATTACCACGAGCGCGAAGCGCGAGCAGAAATGTTAAATATTAGGGACTGGTCGAAACGTTAGTCATTAAGACGATACATATTTCAACGATTAAACTGAAATTTCTTATATTCCAACCTAAAAAGATGAGATTTCAAATCCCCCAATGGGACATTCGACATTCATTTCCATCTCTCTTTTTCTTATCTTTCTCTCTTTTTTATATTATTCTCTTTCTATTTTTTCTTCTTCTTCTCCTTTCTTTTCTTTTCTTTTCTTTATGTTTCCCTCTTCCTCTTTTTTCTCTTTCCCCCATTACTTATCCCTCTTCCTTTTTCTTTCCTTTTTTCTCTTTTATTTTTTTCTTCTCTCCCTCCCCCTTCCACTCTCTCTCTCTTTTATTCTCTTCTTTTCCCCTGTTCCTCTATCTCCTTTTTTCTATCTTTCTTTCCATCTTCCTCTCTATTTAAATATTCTTCTCTTCTCTTCCTTCCTCTTTTTCTCTTCTTCTTTTTCCTCCTTTTCCTTTCTCCTAGCTTTCTTTTCTTTTCTTCCTTTTCCCTCTTCTCTTTTTTCTCTTCTTTCCCTCTGTTCTTCTCCCCTTTTCTTAGTCTTTCCTTTCCCCCTGCTACTCTCTTTTCTATTATCTTCTTTTCCCATCTTCCTCTCTCTTTTTATCCTCTCCTTTTCCCCTCTCCACCTCATTTTTGAGCGCGGGGGGGGGGGGGGGGTGAGGCAGTTCCCCCTCGAACCTCGATGACATTTGATATATCTGATCATAATTTTACACGCACTGCTGCGGACTATCGGACCCGCGGTCTAATGGACCCGCGGTCTATCGGACCCGCGGTCTATCGGATCCGCGGTCTAACGGACCCGCGGTCTATCGGACCCGCGGTCTAACGGACCCGCGGTCTATCGGACCCGCGGACTATCGGACCCGCGGTCTATCGGGATGTCCCCAGATATATATCCTATCCAATGGTAGTAAACATCCGACCCTCTACATTCACATTTATTTTTTATGAATTTTAAAAGTGCCATTTTAACCCACAAGTCTAAGGGGAATGTTTTACGCGCGTGACACCTATATGTTTACATTTTGTCCAGGGCTGTTTACACATGGTCGAAAGCTGGCGGCATTTCGAATGAAATATGACAGTGACAGTTGGAAAACAATTTTCATGGGGATATCTTGAAATACTACAAGTGTAACTTTATAAACTGTATTATATACTTAATTAAGTATATAATTTTTAGTTCAAGACAACAGGAAATACTGCCAACCATACAGAAAGTGACACATTTGGTTTAAGAGTATAGAGATACGGAGTTTCAAATAGCGTTTAAAAAGTGGAAGCTGGGGTGCACTTAAGGAAATGGGAAGAAGTCAATGCATACCTTTCTAAATAATATAGATATATTGGTTGCGTCATTTTGTTTTGTTTATTCGTTCAAATAAAGTTGTACAAAATTTTTGAAGTGAACATTTTGACTCTAGGAATAACCATACACTTTTCTATACACAACCATGTTCTAGTATTTACAAATGGAATACGTGTATCCCTACATTACATGCATGTGATGAAGTTTAGTTTTAGCCATTTCCAATGCACTGGTATGCCTGCCTGGTTGTTGAACATTGAAGCTGCCTTTGTTATGCATAGTCCTTGACATTCTGAAATATTTGTAGCCGCGAAACATCTGTGTTAACATGCCTGCTACCTTACTCAATTCAAAATGAATCAAATGAATTATCCAACCACTCTCTTTTATGATAGATTTTGTATTGATGTCTTCACAATTTTGGTGTCATTTGTTGACTGTAGCTATTTACGAGTGATTCTATGACTGTGAAAGTATTATTTTTTAACTGCCGTGGACAAGGAAATGTTACGAAACGAAGAGACATCCTTGCATATATAAAATCTAAAATATATATAATATATAATATATAAAAGGAGCACAAATAGTTTTCAAGATACACATTTTGTTCCTGAAATATGTCTTTCAGTGAAGAGGGAGTAGTCGGGTAAATGTTATTTTTCCTGTAACAATTCTCGCTCGAGAGGAGTAGCTGTTATGTTTGACAAAAAATTTGTTGTAGAAGTTAAAAAGGAAAAAAATAGATGAGAAAGGTAATTTTATTATTCTGAGCCTTTGTATTGGAACGTTGCAAGTATCATTAATTTCATTATATGGTCCAAATGATGATACTCCTACTTTTTTGATGAACTAAAAAGATATATCATTGAGTTTGATGACCCGCACAGAGTAATGAGTCGGAATTGGAATCTGGTGCAAGATTTTGATCTGCATACTTTAAATTACATTAGATTGAACAACAAAGAAGCAAGGAAGAAGGTGATAGAACTAAAAAAATGATTTGGATTTGGTAGACGTTTGGCGTGAACATAATGTAGGGATTCGAAGCTATACATGGAGACAGCCTACTCCATTAAAACAGAGTGGCTTGATTATTTTTTGGTTTCCTCCGATCTCTTTTCTTTAATCACAAAAACAGAACATTTGTTTGGATATAAATCTGATCATTCGATAATCAGCTTAGAATTTGAATAAGATAAGTACCAAAAGTGTTTTACTTATTGGAAATTTAACAATGTTTTGTTGAAGGATGAGGAATATGTGGACGTTATTAAAAGAAAGATAAGAGAAGTAGTATTACAATATGCAGACGAAGATTCTATTCAAGATAAAGAATATGAAGAGATGAGAAAGGAGGATATTTTGTTTTCTATCAATGAACAGTTGTTTTTTGATACTCTTCTCATGGAGTTGAGAAGTTCTACTATTTTATATTCATTGAGAAGAAAAAGAGAGAATAAGGAAGAAAAAAAAAGATTGAGAAGGAAATTTTTAAATTAGAAACCAATATGATATCAGAGGAAAGAACCTCAACTATTGAAAAGATATGTATTTTGAAAGAACAATAAGAAAACATTACTGAAAATGAGCAGCGAAATTCGATTTAGTATAGTAGGATACAAGAAATGCAATATGAAGAAAAGCCTTCAATTTATTTTTTGAATTAAGAAAAACAAAGATCAGTGGAAAAGACAATTATAACATTGATCGATAAAAACAACTGTTTAATTGATAAACAAGAAGATATCGTACAAGAACTATATCTTTATTTTAAGGATTTGTATACATTTCAACCAGTATCAGAGGCCGAAAGATTGTTTGCTATGATTGTTTTGACTGGTGAATTATCTCCTTCACAAAACTTAGGTCTTATAACTTTAATCCCTAAAGGTAATAGGCCCCGTCATTTTATTAAAAATTGGAGACCGATATCTCTTCTTAATGTTGTATACAAAATTTTATCTACATGTCTTGCAAATAGGTTACGAAACGTATCATCAGTAGTCATTCACACAGATCAGAAAGGATTTTTACCTGGTCGTTTCATTGGGGAAAATATTAGAATAATATACGATATCATTGCTTTAGCGGAAAAAACAAAATTTACCTTGTACTTTAATGCTAGTAGATTTCGAAAAGGCGTTCGATAGTATTTCCCATGGATTCATTCAAAAGGTTCTTTCGTTTTTTGGGGTGGGACCGTCATTTCAGAGATGGGTGGATGTCTTGCACAGTAATGCTTACTCAAGCGTTATTGTTAATTCTCAATTGTCACACAGATTTTATATCCAAAGGGGCTATAAACAAGGAGATCCAATTTCTCCTTACCTTTTCATTATGTGTGTGGAAATTCTTGCATTATGGATAAGAAATTCAAATCAGTTCGAGGGAATCACCGTAAACAAAAGAGAATTCAAAATACTTCAATATGCAGATGATACGGCTTTATTCATTTCTGGCTTAAATAAGTCTTTTCAAAAAGTGTTGGAGATGATTTTTGTTTTTACTCAATTTACTGGACTTAAACTCAATTCACAAAAGACGCAAATTATTTTTTTTGGGTAACCTGAAAAAGACAAGTTTAGACATTGAATTAGAAGTAAACTTGATACAGGATACTTATTTCCGCTATCCTGATACAGATTTTCATGTGAATATCAAGAAGATCCCAGATTTCAATTACGATAGGATTTTTGATAAATTGAAAAGACAGATGATTTCATGGTCAAAGAGAAATATTTCACCTTTTGGTAGAATGGCTAAATCCCTTTTATTGCCTCAATTCAATCTCCTTTTTCTTTCGATTCCCAGTCCATCGGCTCAACTAATGGAAATATTAGAGTTAATTTTTTTTTCAATTTGTATGGAATGGAAAACCAGACAAAATTTAATAGTAGGGAACAAATTCTTGGTTCATACGAAGAAGGGGGATTGAAAATGATAGATATAGACTGTTTTAACAAAGCATTAAAATTGACATGGTTGAGAAGAATTCTATTGAGAAAATGTGATGACGTAGAAAATCTATTAGGATTTTCTTTAGGACAGCCTTTCCATCTGTTTTATGGAGATGAATATTTTATAACATATCGGAAAAGATTAGTAATCCATTTTGGAAAGAGTTTTTTGCCATGCTATTTTTCGATATTTGGATCGGTTGAAATATTGTGGCATAGAAGGAGTTGTTCTTGATTGGTTTTCATCTTATCTTCATGATAGATCACAGGTTGTCAAGATTGGTGAAAATATGTCGTCTCCTGTTAAACTTCCTTTTGGAGTGCCCCAAGGTTCAGTTCTCGGGCCGTTGTTTTTTGCCATCTATTCCAGTCCTCTTGCAAAAATTGCGCATAAACATGGCATAGACATTCATATGTATGCGGATGATACACAGTTGTATGTGTCATTTGATCCAACTGACCCTGCTAGTGAGTTGTCTGCCAGGCTTCGTTCACAAAATACAATAGATGATATGCGGTCATGGATGCTAAACAATAAGTTGAAATTTAATGAAAGTAAAACAGACTTGTTAATTATTAGTTCTAAATCACAAAGTCATTTGATTAAGGACCGAACTATACAGGTTGGGGACTCCTTGATTAAAGCCTTGTTATCAGTTCGAAATCTCGGTGTCGTATTTGACGAACATATGTCTATGGATGCACAAGTAAAGAAAATATGTAAATCAGTATACTATAATATGTTTATTCGATTATCGAATAAATTCTATTGGGAGAGAATACAAGTTTTAGTATGTAAACAAATTTTGACTATGAACCAGTTCACTGCCCTTCAGATGGAGGTCAAGTTCACGTGTACTTCCGTTGGGGGAAGTCGGTCAAAACGCGCACCCGGAAGGATTGTATCACATTAAAGCGTGCGCGGTAATTTTACACATCCGAAATGCGCCAATGCTCTGAATGCGCGATCAGCGCGGATGAAATCGAGTCATTCACTTTCTAATTTCCGTCCGGGAAAGACATTTTTTATGATCACGGTGGTACTACGGTACCTTTTACTCGGATTTATGGGAAACACGATCCCCATGCACGGAGATATCTCAGATAGAACTATATACGGTACTCTATATCGCGATCTGGATGTATACACGGAAAACTAAATCCAACCCTAGCCGGACTCTAACCTAATAACATCGGAACATATTCCACTGGCACTGATACCGTACATCTGTGATGAAACTGTTAAGATGGTTAAAGTTAGAGGCCTAGGCCTATATATACGGTACTCTTCGCTTCGGCCTAGCCTAGTCCTTTAATTCGGACAGATCTTCGGAACCAATTTATTATACCTCGGCCTCGGAGACATCTGACAAGTGAATTATCTAAAACTCAATTTTAGTCGCAGGTAGGCCAGCTACACTGCAGATCGATAAGCTAACTTCGACCACATTACGATACTGGCTCCTCAATTTCGACGGTCGACTCTAAAGTATAATTATCGCGGCAGACATCAAAACTCGACTGGTTCGATGAAATAATCAATGCCTCAAGATGGGAAAACATAAAGGATCAACCAGCAGAGGAGGCAGGGGGAAAGGAGCCAAAGGTTCAAGGAGACGCCCACGTCCACGCAATGTATGCGGTCAGAGTACCGTACGGGTACCGGTACGACTACGAGCAACGAGAGCCACAACGGAGAGCCCGGCAAGCCAGCAGCCGACCAGATCGGGGGTGATCGAGCCTTCGCTACGCGATGGACCAGAGATAGAGCTCTCAACAAGCAACCACCTCCCACCCACGTTAACCCACGACGAGCCACCAGTCATCCGGTGAGTTAACCAGCCTAGGGCCTGTAATGCAGGCCTTTGGCTTGGTGAACTTGTGTCATTCTCATTAGTAGGCCTATTGTGCCTGAAACTAGTAGAAATAGAATGAGGGTTAACTCAGGGGGTGAACCTGGGAATACAGCTGACAATAACGCTAGGCCTAGATTAACATCTCGCTCATTTTGCAGTGATAATGCAACCAGGGCTTTAGTCCCAGATCCAGGGAAAATGCAAGTGCTAGCGATTAGGGCCTATTTTAATGTCACGCCATAGCACATGTAGATGTGTACCTAGCCTGCAGTTAATTTTAATCACTTGGCTGTGGATCAAGGTCTAGGCCTAGGGGTCTAAATTTTGAAATTGCTGCCAATTCAGATAAATTTATACAGAATGGATTGATACATAAGCCTACTAATTGGGTACAAACGTCGTTTAAACTGAAGAAATTAGTGGTATTACCACTGCCGCATAGGTGAAAATATAAATAAATATCGAGCCCGGGCCTAACGTTAGCCTGGCCTGGACCTGGTCTTACTCAGGACTACAACGTAGTGCCCGGCTTGGCCAATAACTCTGATTCATTGTAATTCCGAAGCCGGTTGTTTAGATTTTTTGGGTAGTCTAGACTCTACGTCAGAAGTAGGCTAGATTAGATCTGGATAAAATTAAAGTTCTCAATGCCTAAATTATATTCATTTTCATAGTTTTGGCCAGATTTGATACGTATAGGGTTAGAATATCTATTTTATGACCAGAATTAGGCCTAATTCTAAGACGCCGTTTTTGCAATTGGAGAAATGCTCGAACTTTTTCAAATCAAATTGAATGGGAAAAGTCAATTCTTTGTCAGATCCAGTCTACTGCTAGTTCTGTGCGCAGCCTACAGCTATCTTTAATATGAACTTCACAATGGAAGTTAGGCTAGGCCTAGTTCTATTTCTGAGTAGATGTAGCCATAGACTAGACTTGTCTGTTTTAGGCCCTGATTCAGCTGGCAGATAAACCATAAAGGCCGTCTATAGTATGCGCAACAAATCAGCTTGAAAGATAAATGTTGACCTCTTTGATTTAATCTGATCATGGTCTCGAATGTATCCCTGTCCGGCTAGCTTGAAATGTGATTGAATGGAATTCTCTCAGTCTTTCAACAAAAAATGAATAAATAAAAAAAAAAATAATAATGAAAAAAATAGGCTTAAATAAAATAAAGGGATAGGCCTAGATAGAAAACAAACACGGTAAATAAAGGAACCATAGAGTCGGTAGTATTGATAATGAAATATAAAAAATAAATATCCCAAGATCTACACCTTGAAGCATCAATAATGGTTCGGTTCATACGCCTTGAAAGGAGGTTGGTATTTGGAATTAGGTTTGTATGGAATGGATGTCGATGTTTGGGAGTGCTTTTGAGTTTTAAATCTCGAGAAAATAGAGTAACGGTCAATTTACCATGCACTCACCAATGCGAACTAGCATGACACTCCTAGGCCTACCTCAATCTGGATAGTATTATTACCAATACTTTGCAATATTTTTGCTCTCGTTTGTAAGGGGCAAGTTCAA
This sequence comes from Lytechinus variegatus, assembly GCF_018143015.1. Lineage (NCBI taxonomy): Eukaryota > Metazoa > Echinodermata > Echinoidea > Temnopleuroida > Toxopneustidae > Lytechinus > Lytechinus variegatus. Next base: position 2,578,121 of record NC_054740.1, on the reverse strand, counting down.
GGGTTTCGGCAAGCAGCGATTGGTTTTATATAGCGCTTTGTCAATCTTCAACACAATGAAACATTACAATTCATGGTTGAAGAGTAATAGTACAGGAGCCTAGATTGCCCGTGAGTAGTTGGAACTGAGATGATATCGACTATATCATGAATGGCAACAATTGTAATAAGAATTTTGCTAGTAACGTTAATAGCGGTAAATATAAATAATGATGAAACAATATTTCCGGAAGGGGTCAAGTGGAAATTAATGGATATAGATAGGCGGGCATGGGCTTGTATTTGGATGTGGCTGAGCCCTGTTAAGCTTCGGTCATAATTTCCATGTGTTGCGTTTTTTAATACAATACATACAAATGAAGTAAGCCATTTAGTTTTAGTGTACATGTAGGTGAACGGGTGAACCTGGAAATGAAGTCGTAAATGTTTTATGTGATAAAATGGGTGGTATTTACCCAACTGTAGTAGTTTGGATAATTGGTTTTCGGGGGAGGATGGCAGTGCATTATTGTAATTCAGATGATGTTACGCAGATACCCATCCATGGTTTATATCAAAAGAAAGCCACTGATTACTGACTCAGCACGTTTCATAAATGTACATGTGGATGTTTTTTTAATTGATCAGTGAGGGGAATATGGGTGACCAGTGGTCTGCTGCTGATTCTGCAAGAGCTTAAAGGGATTGGTTAACATTGGTTTGACTTTTAAAAAATCTGAGCTAGAAGGTCACACTTGTCACCTGCGTCTGTGATATGTTACAAAATGAAGCCCAGAAAAAATTGCGTTCGAAAATAATTGTTTAGTTATTCAAAAATTGAAATATAAAGTGACCGGAAATACCATCTTAATTTCATCCCATACACTTATGCGTACTATTTAAGCATCTATAAGACGCCTATTTAAAAAATCGCGGTTTGCCTTGTAGTTTTAGCTTTTCATTCTCAATAATGGTTGTTTTCAGGGTTTATTAGTTGTAATACATGCACTTGTACGCATATTTCATCTTGGTTTGAGAATTTTTTTTTTTTAAATCGGCAGCCCGCAAAGTTAAACAATACCTTTAATATTGGCGGGATGCAAAGAAAAAGAAAATAAATAAATGGAAAAAAGGGAACATATAAAATAAAAGAAAGGCGTCTGCAATTTGGCTTATTTCTGTAGTTTTAGAGGTTATAAACAGTGTATGAATATTGTTGATTATAATACTCTTCTGCTACAACTATTAGTTAAAATAAATTGCTTAACATGCCAAAATAAATGGAAAAAAAAATAATAATAAAGGCTGAAAAAAAAATATTCATAAATTTGATAACTGGAAAACAGAGATAAAAAGTCGGGAACTACGTGTATGAGAAGAGCAAGGAAATCTTAATTGGCCTTAAGTCTAAATAGGCATGCTTCTGCCGAAAGTTCTTTATGTCAATGGAATGTGTATAGTTTACATGCAACACCAAATTAAACAATTAGGGTGTTTACACGCACAATACAACTCCGGCTTAAAGAGAATTAGGTGTTTTAACATGATCCATGACAAATCAACCTGAAAAGGAACTATGGGTATTTTACATGTCCCAACGCAAGCCCAAAGTAAAATGAAGTATGGGTGATTACAGGTGCCAATTTAACTTCAACTTAAAGATAAATCAGAGTAGTTGCCGTCAACATGAGTTTATATCGCCAGAGATCTGGTACATTTAAATGAATCGAATCTTGTGGAAACATGAAACCTAAGCCGGGGATCAATTACCATGGGCAACGCCAATACAGGCAAATAAAGGAAAAGACTAGACAAATCCGTCGAATGTATGCTTACATGTACTTTGATCATTCATCAGAACTACACAATTTCTTGCAGAATCCACTGGCATAAATAATGCTCATATGTATCTGGCATAAATAATGCTCATATGAACAAATGTTGGGGTCAACAACAGGTTCAGTAAACTCACTACCACAATTGATAGTTATCTTTGAATATCATTAAGGGTATTTACATGCCGTGTCCCAATGCAACTCCAGCTTAGATATAATCATATATAATTACAGTTACCATATTATATCCATACATCTGGATACCAATAAATTATCTTATACTGACATACATGTACGGCATAGGCTACCATAAAGAATATATACTTGGAAAGATTTCTGGTTTCTCCTTGCAGGGCTCGAAGAATCTGGCTGTTTGGCGACAGCTTACAAGGAGGGCTCGGGAGAGGGCCGTCACCACGGGGAACCACAACCTTGGGGGCTGATTAAAGGCTACGAGGTGTACTAGTTGGTGGAGCCGTGGGGGTACTACGCTTCCCAACTGCCCGAGTGACCTCCAAGGGGGACTGAGATACAGCCCCATACCAACCTTAATAATCATTCACGTGGGATCCAATGGATTCAATGATTGGGCAGCTATATAGTGCCAAAGAAAGTAGACAAGCTGGAGACAACGCACTGAATTCAACCAGAGCTCTACGGCCTTGGTGCCACATATGTTTCTCAAGCATCTTGCCACGCCTTACTATTATGCACAAGAAAGAACTATCACCTCACAGGCAGCTAGTGACAATGTCAGGAAATCTGTGAACAAGTATATATGCCAAGAGAAGGATTCGGTGCATGCACAATGCGTCATTTATCAACCACATCTTACACTATCATGAACACCGGTACTACAACAGAGGTGGCATCCAACGGTCAGACGAAGGAAGTGACATCCTGATTAGTGATTTCAATAGGGCGGGTCAATTCGCCCTCACCGGACAAGACTTGAATGAATAAGAGAGCTCTAAGAGTCCCAGGATTGGCGAGTGCGACTCCTTTAATTGATCTGGGAATAGCGAAGGAAAGACACTGGACGTGCAGGGAAGTGTTGTTTAATTACACAACCCATGGCACTCATACTATTATAATGGTTTCTCATGCTTATATTGGTTCATCATGCTTATATTGGTTCATTATCCTTTTAACCAAACGGTACCTTCGGCTCATACCGAAGAGAAATACAAGAGAAACACTAAGATTTAAATGAGTAACACCGACAAATAAATTCAATAGCATGAAGTGCTCAAAGGTTAGCAACTGGCATTAAGCCAAGCTGATAGTTTTGAATTTGGTTTGGTTATACCTTACAATGCAATCACATCTGTCATATTGGCGTGGGTGGACACTCGCACCTGATTGGACATGGGTAATAGTGAAAATAAATTTGGGAGTAAATTAATGATCAGAGAACCTCTTTCTGCCAAATGGCAAGATATACAGAAACAGTGCCTATCCGATGTTTCTTTTCTTGGTACGAAAGTTGCTCTGGTCAGTGCTTAATGGTAACTAGTTTGGTGCAACTGAAGAAATCAAAGAATTGGCAAAAAAAAATGGGTGTTGTTTTGGGGGTGTTTTTAGTACTTGGCAATTTCATTATCATTTCTCGAAGCATGCAGGGGATGGAATGACCAAGAGCTCTGTGAGCCAATGGCGGGGAAAGGCCAAGATTATCGGATATTTCGTAGGGGGATCCCCGTCCCAGGCAACTGGGACACTGGGTGGAGCCACCATCCTCCCAGCTGGTCACGTGACTCGTGACCCGGTTCCCCCTATGTGGTTAATTCTTAGCCTTACTCTCTCCTTCCTCTGCAGGCATTGACATTTATTGATATTACTGCGATACACATGTTTGTGAAGTATCGGTGTATTAATTAATGTTTGATATTACTGTGATACACAAGTATGTGAAATATTTGGGTAACAATTCCCGAACGGAAATTAAAAGTTGAGAATATGGCAATATCTGGTATATCGTGTAGTATTTCTTCTCACAATATTCATAATGTTAACAGCATGAGGAAAGTCCTTGACCATAAGTCTGCTGCTATGCTTATACACTCATTTGTACTATCTCGATTAGATGTTGGAAATGCTCTTCCTTTTAATATAACCTCACGCAATGTTAATAAACTTCATTATGCTCAGAATACAGCTGCCAGGGTTTTAACTGGTACATCAAAATATCAACACATCTCACCAATTCTCCAAAAGTTACATTGGTTGCCAATCCGGAAGCGTATAGAATTTAAAATACTTCTTCTCACTTGGAAAGTGTATAATGGTTTGGCACCAAAATATCTACAAGAGCTTGTCACGCCTTATGCACCAGCTAGAAGCCTGAGATCATCACACCAGCAACTTCTTAAGACTCCCAAGACACGTGTAGCATATGGTGCACGAGCTTTCTCTGCCTCAGTACCTTCTCTCTGGAATAATTTGCCATTAAATTTAAGAATTATACAATCACTGGAGACCTTTAAATCCAAACTGAAATCTTATCTTTTCTAACAGTATTAGTTATTGGCACTTTGACACTCATCCAAACTTTCTCTTTCTTTCTTTTCTTGTGCGCCTCGGAATAGAATATTTCTAGATAGATGGCGCTATATAAATGCCTATTATTATTATTATTATTATAAAAAAAATCTGAAAATATCAATTGGCTAGCGCAACCTTTATGGAAAAATAGTAAAATACAAAAAGATGGGAGGTCTGTTTATTTTAAATACTGGCAAGAAAAGGGTATAAGATTTATTAATGATTTAATAGATTGAGAAGGAAATATTATATCTTTAACTGAATGTGAATCTAAGTTTGGTTTAAAATTCAATGTTTTGGAATATTTTTCGATTTCTCAGGCTCTAAGATGTGTGTTTAATCGAAGATTCAAAAACCTAGACTAGAATAGAATATATGAACCATTTGTTATGCCTTATATTTCTCCTATAATGAGTGATAAAAAGGGGTGTAAAAGTATATATAAACTTTCGATAGGAAATAAAGATTCAGCCAAAATATTGCAGCAAAATGGGAAAATAATCAAATATTATTTTGGATCACACTAAAATATCGGAATTTAATATGATGATTTTCAGATTTACAACTGATATTCGGATAAAGTAATTCCAATACAAAATTTTCAATAGAATTGTGTTTTTAAATGATATTTTATTCAAACTAAAGATCACCAATACTGAGTGCTGTACATTTCGTTATACTGTAAAGGAAACAATTGAACACTTCTTTTACTTCTGTAATTTTAGTAGAAATATTTGGAGTAAAATAGAAACGTGGATATCATCTCCTATGTTTATTCTTAAATTTACTCCACATATTTTGTTTGGATATAAAGAAGAGCGAAATGATTCCTTGAATTGTATTATCATTTTAGTAAAACAAACGATTATATTTCTCGAGGTTGAACAAGACTGTACCTGATTTTAAGAAGATTAAGAAGGTAATACAAACTTATTATTTAGATGAATGTTACATTTATGATTTGAATAGAAAACGGAAAGATTTCAATTTGAAATGGAGTATGTTTAAACATTTGTTTGAATAATGTATATGATTTGACTTCTGTAAACGTGTTCATTTTTTTGTAAATAAACTTGCCCATTGTGGCAAAAGTATGAAAAAAATAATTGTAATCTCATTTACATTGATACATATATTTAATTGTTTGTGTATTTGTTGTATACATGCAAAGAAATTTTATTTATATGAATTGTTATTGATTTGAAAGAGAAAGAAAATAAAATATTATTCAAAACAAATAAAAAAGTCAATTCGGCCCGCAGTGGAATTCTTCAGAAATAATGATAAAAAACAATAATTCAGAAAAATAATAATTCAGAAATAATGATAACAAAAAAAAATAATGATAAACCTAATTTTGTCCTGCATGCCTTTTGATCTTGTGTTTTAATGACATATCTAAAAAAAATGTATATATTTCTTTACAAATCATTTGTATAACTGGTTTCTAATAAGACAATACAAACTGAAATACAGCATTTATATCTCATGAACAAGGTAAAATCCACAACCCTTGGAAGCAGAGGTGAACCCCCTAAATTTTATTGGGTATGCTAAATTTGGGAAGATTAAAAATCACCTTCATTTGGTAATAATTAAAGACCCCTTTTCCTACTTCCTTTTCTTCTTTTTTTTGGCTTGTCAATTTTTTCTAGGTTGACAGAAATCCGCATACATTCGTAATTCCGAAGCTTCGTAATTCCGAAGGTTCGGTTATTCCGAAGGTTCGTATTTCCGAAGGTTCGTCAATCCGAAAACGAAATAAGGTTCGTAATTCCGAAGGTTCGTTAATCCGAAAACGAAATAAGGTTCGTAATTCCGAAGGTTCGTTAATCCGAAAACAAAATAAGGTTCGTAATTCCGAAGGTTCGTTAATCCGAAAACGAAATAAGGTTCGTAATTCCGAAGGTTCGTTAATCCGAAAACGAAATAGGGTTCGTTAATCCGAAAACGAAATAAGGTTCGTTAATCCGAAAACGAAATAAGGTTCGTTAATCCGAAAATTAAATAAGGTTCGTATTTCCGAAAATGAAAATAATTCATTTTGGTAACAAAGACGATGTTGTCATTACAAGATTATACGATATTATGCAATGATAGTAATAACGATCGATGATACATGCGTGTGTTGGGGCCAAAGCATGTATTTCATTAAGAATATAGGCGCCCTGATCAAGCATAGGCTAATTTCGATTTTATCTGAGCAATTGCTGCCTATAAGCAAATGGTTTAATTAAAGATGCAGGGGATCAAGTGTGTTGGAAGCGTGCGAGCAACCTCTAGATAATAGGATTTGTATTGGAGGGGATGTCATTTTTAATAACAGCTTCTGCTGGTAATAAAAATAAAAATAATACTAATAATGATCCTTGTGAGATGTTGAAAGCGAATCGCAAGCTCAAACTAGTAGACATTTCATGTAACAAGACGTGAAGTGAGCATTCGGAGCATTTTTTGTAATCGTGAGAAAGATGTGTATCTTTCTAAAGAATTAATGCGAGGGCGAGCTGTAATTTGTTTATATACTGACCTGGGGCCCGTTGCATGAAACTTTTTACCTGAGAAAACTCAGGTTGTTTTTACAAGTTTTTGCCTTGTGCGAAAGTCAATGGCGGAAATCAGACTAACCTTAGTTTTCATTTTTTACCAGAGTTTTCTCAGGTAAAAAGTTTTATGCAACAGGCTTCAGAAAGTAATCTTTTAAGGACTGCATTTAGTGACTCATGAATAGAATATATATCTCATGAACTAAATAATGAGAGCGCAAACCGCAAGCTTAAAATTTGTGATATTCCAACCTGAAAACTGGACATTTCATACTTCTTTTTTGTAACCAGGAATAAAATGAGTTCCTCAATAAACAATACTTGATGCGAGCGAGAAACGTGAGCCAAATTTTTCCGATTTTCCAACCTGAAAACTGGGAATTCTAAGCATTCTTGTAAAAAAAATAATAATAGCTGGGAGAATAGTTTTTAGAACTGAAGTGGCTTCCCTGGGTAAATAATATCTATATCAATATTATCATTCTAGGCCCACATGAAATTTCCAAAAGTTTGAGCACGTGATTCGCTCGCAACATCTCACAAGGATGCCCTTTTAACAGTAATTGACCAAAAAGGTGAATTTTACATCTTCAGATTTGACTTTTCCCCCCAAACCGCTTGCTCTCTACGCTCGCAGAAATGAAACGTAAATATATAACTTTAGTGATCACTTAAAAAATTGTGCTCAATTTAGTTACTACAAAACACACAACCTCTTTACACAGATGATAATCTAATGGTGAAAATATCCGTTTGCACCAAATTGCCCCTATTGGCCCCTTTTTTTTGCTTTGCCCCCCCCCAAAAAAAAAAAAAACGTTCCGCCGCCATTGGTTAAAACACGCATCGTCTTCATGGCTAACTGCAAAAAGTTCTTAAAATGTCCCCTTTAGATCCGGGCTCCCTAACACAAAAATTAGCGATCAATCGGTAAATGAATTGGCTAATCAAGATCAATGTTACACACGCATTTGTCTCAAAATACTGACTAAGAACCAATCAGAAGCGTTCTCTCATATTTGCTATTCATCGCAAACCTTTGTGTTACGGAGTCCAGGTCAGATATTTAAAAATTCTGTTCGCGCTTCTTGCTAGCAGTTATTGTCTAAATTTAGTTACATAGGCATCTCGCTTTGAAGATCACAAACATATTGCCCATCATATTAACAAAAATATATAGCTCGCGCTCGCATTATTTAAAAAGGGTTTATCATGTTATTACATATTTACTTTATTTTATAAGGATAAAAGCTACACTCTAAAAAATGAAGTGCTAATTTAGCTCTTAAGGAGCGTGTATAGTGACTGCACTTCGGAGTGCTGATTTGTCTAGTTCAAATTTGAGCGAGAAAAATCAGCACTCCGAAGTGCAGTCACTATACACGCTCTTTAAGAGCTGAATTAGCACTTCATTTTTTAGAGTGTAATTATTGACTGTTAGGACTACCCTTTCAAAGAAACAAACAAAAATCAACTTTAAACTGCCGATCAAGGAAAATATGGCTAAAAAAATTGCCCCCCCCCTCTATTTGACGAAAGTTGGATCCGCCGGGAGGGAGGCAGGGGGCATCAAAAATGAAATAAAAAACAGGGGAATTAATATTTTCCAAAATGGGAAAGTTTCTTTTTCAAAAATAAATATGCCGTTTTTCATGTTTTTTTCGAAATAAAATACTCAATTTAAAGTATACAAGTTAAATTAAGTTTTCAGGCTGGAATATTGAAAATTTTCAGCTTGCGCTTCGCACTCTCATTCGATTGGTGAAATATGCATCCTAAAAAGGTCACTAAATGCTTTCTTTAACATGTTCCTTTTCTGGTCAGTATGTTTAAGCTCGCGTTTTGCGCTCGTGTTAATTCTTTAGTTAGATGCACATCTTTTTAATGACAGCAGAAATCTGCTCGGATTTTAAAAAACTAATTTTCATTTTTTATTGAAATAACCTAAAGTTTTAGCTTGTGATTCACGCTCGCAACACCTCGCAATAATGCCATTTTAAGAATAATTGACCACAAAAAACGTTATACAACTTCACCTTTGAATTTGTTTTACCAAGCCGCTCGCTCATTATACTCTCTCCCGAAAAATAAAGCCTAAATATACATTTTGCCATAATAAGAAGTCACTTCAAAAAAGTTTTTCTCTACTTAATCACTATCAAACACACAATGACTTCAAGCAGATGATAATCTTAAGGTGAAAATATCACCAAAGTGCCCATTTTGATGTATGAGTTTCATTTTTTGGCTTTACCCCCAACGAAAATTCGTTCGGCCGCCCTTGCCTTCCTATATCCTCATAATAATTGAACGGGAAAAGTGTCCCCCGCCCCCCTCCCCTTGCCTCTGCTTTCCCTATTTTCATTTTTCGGATTAACGAACCTTATTTTGTTTTCGGATTAACGAACCTTATTTCGTTTTCGGATTAACGAACCTTCGGAAAACGAACCTTATTTCGTTTTCGGATTAACGAACCTTCGGAAAAACGAACCTTATTTCGTTTTCGGATTAACGAACCTTCGGAAAAACGAACCTTATTTCGTTTTCGGATCAACGAACCTTCGGAACAACGAACCTTTTTTCGTTTTCGGATTAACGAACCTTCGGAACAACGAACCTTATTTCGTTTTCGGATTAAAGAACCTTCGGAACAACGAACCTTATTTCGTTTTCGGATTATCGAACCTTCGGAATAACGAATCGTCGGAATTACGCCACAAATGTTCGGATTAACGAACCCTTTTTCGTTTTCGGATTAACGAACATCGAGGTATAGGCAATTTACGTGTTTCGGAATTACGAACCTTCGGAATAAAGAACCTTCGGAATTACGAAGTGTAACCCAGAAATCAACTTTATCCTATGAATATAATATATAAAGACCCCCTTTTGAGAGGGGGGGGGGTTCTCCTAATTTTCTTTTCCCTTTCTTTTTATTTTGGACGGGATGGGGTGGCATAATTAGCCAAAATTTGAGGGGCCCGATTTATGTAGGCCTATGGGGTAAAAAAAATTGAACCCGAAAAGCAAATTAGCAAAATTTGTGATATTTTGATATAAATCGATTTTTTGATGCATTTTGACACAATAAAAAAAACCCATCACATATCACCCTTCTTCCTTCTCTTTTTTCTACCCTTCTTTTGATCATGAAACTTCTGGGGTCCATGGCCCAAAGACCTTATATTTAGGCCAGTAGGGAGGTGGGTAGTCATTAAGAATAAAGTTTTAATCAAATACTGGATTTGTTTTCCAGCAGTACCATCTACCTCTTTTTATTGGTCTATTAAAAAATGGGCACTTTTAAAGACTCTTGTCTGATTTTTTCCTTTTATACCCTCTTTTAAATTTGAAATTATTGGGAGGGGTGACAATACAGGCCATATCCCCTAAATTATTTCGGGGGACATATCTCCAACCTCCTTCTGGATCGACACCTATGATGTCGATGATGATGGCGACAGTGATGATCATGATTGATATTGATGATGGTTGATTATAAACCTATCCCACCCTCAATGTTAGATCAATTTTGATATGTTGGATAATTAAACAAAACATATTTGTTTACTGGTTTACGATGCTAATTCTCATATTAAGCATTAATTTCTAATATGAAATGAAAAATACTGGTGAGTTATGATTAGAGAAGGTACAAGCAGGATAACTATAGAAATTAGTGAACAGGCAGTGGGGAGAAATATTCTCAATAGCCCTTTATGAAAAAGATATATATTTATATTTGGATTTTAGCATTAGAGATAATATATGTGGCCCATCAACATTGATGGATTAAAAAGCTGCATTTATTTTTTTAGGGTTTGTTAGATACGTAAAGCTACATGTTACAAGTTATTTATTTTTCTTAAAAAAACTCAATGAATTTTTTCTTATTTCAAAACTTATAAAAAGATGAACATATCGACTGCAGAAAATGTGAAAATTTTTATGAAAGATGCAAAAATAAAAGCAACTCATTGCAAATCCCCTATACCATCTGCAAAAAGTAAAGAAATAGAAGCAAGTAAGATATCTATTATAATTTACACCATATGATTTTCATTGCTAACATTAATAAATCAATTTCATTTTACACATCATTTGTTTTCATTAATTACTACTGGCATTTATTTTAAATATTTTATTTAAATTCACAAATACAGGTATTATAAAATTCCGCATACATTCGTAATTCCGAAGCTTCGTAATTCCGAAGGTTCGGTTATTCCGAAGGTTCGTATTTCCGAAGGTTCGTAATTCCGAAGGTTCGTAATTCCGAAGGTTCGTTAATCCGAAAACGAAATAAGGTTCGTAATTCCGAAGGTTCGTTAATCCGAAAACGAAATAAGGTTCGTAATTCCGAAGGTTCGTTAATCCGAAAACGAAATAAGGTTCGTAATTCCGAAGGTTCGTTAATCCGAAAACAAAATAAGGTTCGTAATTCCGAAGGTTCGTTAATCCGAAAACGAAATAAGGTTCGTAATTCCGAAGGTTCGTTAATCCGAAAACGAAATAAGGTTCGTTAATCCGAAAATTAAATAAGGTTCGTATTTCCGAAAATGAAAATAATTCATTTTGGTAACAAAACGATGTTGTCATTACAAGATTACACGATATTATGCAATGATATAGTAATAACGATCGATGATGTGTGTTTGGGCCAAAGCATGTATTTCATTAAGAATGGCGCCCTGATCAAGCATAGGCCAATTTCGATTTTATCTGAGCAATTGCTGCCTATAAGCAAATGGTTTAATTAAAGATGCAGGGGATCAAGTGTGTTGGAAGCGTGCGAGCAACCTCTAGATAATAGGATTTGTATTGGAGGGGATGTCATTTTTAATAACGACTTCTGCTGGTAATAAAAATAAAAATAATACTAATAATGGTCCTTGTGAGATGTTGAAAGCGCGAATCGCAAGCTGAAACTAGTAGACATTTCATGAAACAAGACGAGAAGTGAGCATTCGGAGCATTTTTTGTAATCGTGAGAAAGATGTGTATCTATCTAAAGAATTAATGCGAGGGCGAGCTGTAATTTGTTTATATACTGACCTGGGGCCCGTTGCATGAAATTTTTTAATATTTTCCAAAATGGGAAAGTTCCTTTTTCAAAAATAAATATGCCGTTTTTCATGTTTTTTCGAAATAAAATACTCTTTTTAAAGTATACAAGTTAAGTTAAGTTTTCAGGCTGGAATATTGAAAAATTTCAGCTTGCGCTTTGCACTCTCATTCGATTTGTGCAATATGCATCCTAAAGAGGTCACTAAATGCTTTCTTTAACAGGTTCCTTTTCTGGTCAGTATGTTCAAGCTCGCGTTTTGCGCTCGTGTTAATTCTTTATTTAGATGCACATCTTTTTAATGACAGCAGAAATCTGCTCGGATTTTTAAAAACTAATTTTCATCTTTATTGAAATAACCTAAAGTTTAGCTTGTGATTCACGCTCGCAACACCTCGCAATAATGCCATTTTAAGAATAACTGACCACAAAAAACGTTATACAACTTCACCTTTGAATTTGTTTTACCAAGCCGCTCGCTCATTATATTCTCTCCCGAAAAATAAAGCCTAAATATACATTTTGCCATAATAAGAAGTCACTTCAAAAAAGTTATTCTCTACTTAATCACTATCAAACAGACAATGACTTCAAGCAGATGATAATCTTCAGGTGAAAATATCACCACAGTCCCAATTTTGACGTATGAGTTTCATTTTTTGGCTTTACCCCCAACAAAAATTCGTTCGGCCGCCCTTGCCTTCCCATCCTCATATGATAACTGAACGGCAACAGTGTCCCCCGCCCCCTCCCCTTGCCTCTGCCTCTGCTTTCCATGTTTTCATTTTTCGGATTAACGAACCTTATTTTGTTTTCGGATTAACGAACCTTATTTCGTTTTCGGATTAACGAACCTTCGGAAAAACGAACCTTATTTTGTTTTCGGATTAACGAACCTTATTTCGTTTTCGGATTAACGAACCTTCGGAAAAACGAACCTTATTTCGTTTTCGGATCAACAAACCTTCGGAATAACGAACCTTTTTTCGTTTTCGGATTAACGAACCTTCGGAACAACGAACCTTATTTTGTTTTCGGATTAACGAACCTTCGGAACAACGAACCTTATTTCGTTTTCGGATTATCGAACCTTCGGAATAACGAATCGTCGGAATTACGCCACAAATGTTCGGATTAACGAACCCTTTTTCGTTTTCGGATTAACGAACATCGAGGTATAGGCAATTTACGTGTTTCGGAATTACGAACCTTCGGAATAAAGAACCTTCGGAATTACGAAGCTTCGGAATTACGAAGTGTAACCATAAAATTCAGTCGTAAATATCATTCATATCCACCACATAAAGTATGTATTTACAGCAATTGTCAGTTACCTGGAACATATGCAAAGCAGAGACAAAATCCAAAAAGTTAAGAAATATATGGAGGCAATTGTTTTAATTCTGGGATTGGAATTTATTGATAAATAATCATCAAACATGTATCATATTTTCATGTATTACTTGTACTATATATTGCTATTTTAAACAATATTGTGTTAAATTCAAATGTATATTTTTCAATAAAAATATTCAATATAATAACATTTATTATAACAATGTTCATTTGTATCTTGCATCAAGTAAATATGTCTGTACAACAATTCTTTTCTGCAGAAAATGCAATATGTTAAAGTATGCATGCAGTTAACGAATGATTTCAAATTTTGCTGGTAACATTATCATTGACAAAAAATAGTCATATCTTCTCTTCAATTTTATCATTTTGGTAATTATTCTAAATCAGGCATATTCATAAATAATTTAAAGACATTTCTTACTTGCTGGACATTAAGCACATGTAATTTTCTGTAAAAACATTGACCTGCTAACTGGATGTTGTACAATATGAACATACGACTGAGTTAATATGTATATATACATATATTATTTCATTTGTTAACACAATATATCGGACACTTGGTTAAAACAACAAAGCAAGTTCTACTTCCTTGCAGGCAAGCTTCATTAGCCTTGATCTCAATTGAAGAGAGTCTGAATATTAAAAAAAAAAAAAATCAATCATTGTTCTACAGTTCATTAAATTTCCCTGCACACAAGAAGAAGTGCGTGATACCCAAAGACGTTTCTTCCTCCTATCAAGCTATTTCAACGTGGTTGGGACTATTGACGGTACTCATGTTCGGATCAATGGAGTCCCCTTAGGAGCAACCGAACATCTGTATGTAAACAGAAAGGGTTTCTACAGTATAAATGTCCAACTAACATGCAATGCCCGGTACGAGATAACGAGCATTTCTGCTCGATGGCCTGGATCTACTCACGATAGCAGGCCTTGCAGGGTAAGATCTGAAGGTTTTTCATCCTCCCTTCTCCCCCCCAAAAAAAAAATACAAAAAAACTTTTAAAAAATGAATATATGATTGAATAGATGAAAACAATATAAAAAAAAGATAAGATGAAAAAATTAAGTCAACATGACTCAGTTATTATTCTTGAACTGAATTAAGGTAGATGTATACATAAGTATGGCTATAAAATAAACCTGGGGGCCGTTTCATAAAGCTGTCCGTAAGTTAAGAGTGACTTTAAGAACGACTGTTGAACCTTTCTTACGCGCTTAAAGAGAAATGCCAGTAGTTGCAGTAAACACTGATTTCATGAGTCTGTAAAACCAGGCTTAATTGTCAGTATATCATCGAGGATCTAGAACTGGTAATAATTTTTGATCGCCCACAAATGTAATAATGTCTTTACCTACAAATGTGATAAATTTGAAGGGATTTTTGGCGAATCCGTTCTAAATTGAAATCCTATAGTAATACGTTCATATAGCGTAAAAGTTCAAAATCTTTTTTCCAGACCTGGTTAATTAAAAAATTTTAATATAAGTCAAAAGTCTTTTTTCTAGACCCGGTTGTTTAAAAAATTATGATATAAGTCCAGTCTTTTTTCCAGACCGGGCTAGTACAAAAATTATGATATAAGTCCAAACTAAGATACGATAATGATATTCCAGTGGAAAAAAAATGAGAATCGAGCTTAGTCTTTTCTCCAGACCCAGTTAATTAAAACTGTTGGAATCCATGTCTTTGTTGGTGTTTTAACTTATACGGCGCGTATTGTGAATATATGCGCTAAGAGTAAATTGAGAATCAAGCACGATGATATTCCGTGGAATAAAAAAGGGGGGGGGGCTTCTTTTTATTTGGCAACTAGTCAGTTTGACTATTTTCGCCATCATAAATATTGTATTCACGTTGTTTCTTTCAAAAAAAAATATTATATAAAGTAAAATTCAAATAACCTTTTCCGGATACATTCGTAATTCCGAAGCTTCGTAATTCCGAAGGTTCGGTTATTCCGAAGGTTCGTATTTCCGAAGGTTCGTAATTCCGAAGGTTCGTCAATCCGAAAACGAAATAAGGTTCGTAATTCCGAAGGTTCGTCAATCCGAAAACGAAATAAGGTTCGTAATTCCGAAGGTTCGTTAATCCGAAAACGAAATAAGGTTCGTTAATCCGAAAATGAAATAAGGTTCGTATTTCCGAAAATGAAAATTATTCAGTTTGGTAACAAAAACGGTGCTGTCATTACAAGATTACACGATATTCTGCAATGATAGTAATAACGATCGATGATACATGCGTGTGTTGTGGCCAAAAGCATGTATTTCATTAAGAATAGGCGCCCTGATCAAGCATAGGCTAATTTCGATTTTATCTGAGCAATTGCTGCCTAAGCAAATGGTTTAAAGATGCAGGGATCAAGTGTGTTGGTCGCGTGCGAGTAACCATAGATAATAGAATTTGTATTGGAGGGGATGTCATTTTTGATAACAGCTTCTGCTGGTAATGAAAATAAAAATAATACTAATAATGATCCTTGTGAGATGTTGATAGCGCGAATCGCAAGTTCAAACTAGTAGATATTTCATGTAACAAGAAGTGAACTTAAACATTCTGAGCATTTTTTGTAATCCTGAGAAAAATGTGTATCTTTCTAAAAAATTAACTCGAGGGCGAGCTGTAATTTGTTTATATACTGACCTGGGGCCCGTTGCATAAAACTTTTTACCTGAGAAAACTCAGGTTGTTTTTACCGGAGTTTTTGCTCTGTGCTAAAGGCATAATGGCGGAAATCAGACTAACCTTAGTTTTCAGTTTTTACCAGAGTTTTCTCAGGTAAAATGTTTTATGCAACAGGCTTCTAAGTAATCTTTTAAGGACTGCATTTAGTGACTCATGAATAGAGTATATATCTCACGAACTAAATAATGAGAGCGCGAACCGCAAGCTTAAAATTTGTGATATTCCACCTGAAAACTGGACATTTTTATACTTTTTTGTAACCAGGAATAGAATGAGTTCCTCAATAAACAATATTTGATACGAGCGAGAAACGTGAGCCAAAATTTTCCGATTTTCCAACCTGAAAACTGGACATTCTAAGCATTCTTGTAAAAAAATAATAATAGCTGGGAAAACAGTTTTCAGAACTGAAGTGGCTTCCCAGGGTAAATATTATCTATATCATAATTATCATTATTATCATTCTAGGCCTACATGAAATTTCCAAAAGTTTGAGCACGTGATTCGCTCGCAACATCTCACAAGGATGCCCTTTCAACAGTAATTGACCAAAAAGGCGAATTATACATCTTCAGATTTGATTTCTTTCCCCCAAACCACTTGCTCGCTACGCTCGCAAAAATGACACATAGATATATAATTTATCAATCAGTTATCACTTAAAATATTTTGCTCAATGCAATTACTACAAGACACACAACCTCTTTACACAGATGATAATCTCATGGTGAAAATATACGTTTGCCCCAAATTGCCCCTATTGGCCCCTTTTTGGGGGCTTTGCTCTCCCCCGAAAAATATGTTACGCCGCCACTGGTTGAAACACGCATCGTCTTCATGGCTAACTGCAAACATTTCTTTAAATGTCCCCTTTAGATCAGGTCAGAGCTTATTATTCAAAATGTCTGCGCTTCTTGCTCGCAGTTATTATCTAAATTTAGTTACATAGGCATCTCGTTTTGAAGATCACAAACATATTGCCCATCATATTAAAAAAAATATATAGCTCGCGCTCGCATTATTTAAAAAGGGTTTATCATGTTATTACATATTTACTTTATTTTATAAGTATAAAGCTAATTATTGACTGTGAGGACTACCCTTTCAAAGAAACAAACAAAAATCAACTTTAAGCTGCCGATCGAGGAAAATATGGCTGGAAAAAAATTGCCCCCCCCCCTATTGACGATAGTTGGATCCACCGGGACGGAGGCAGGGGCACTTCCCCCCCCAAATGAAATAAAAAACAGGGAAATTAATATTTTCCAAAATGGGAAAGTTCCTTTTTCAAAAATAAATATGCCGTTTTTCGTGTTTTTCGAAATAAAATACTCTTTTTAAAGTATACAAGTTAAGTTTTCAGGCTGGAATATTGCAAATTTTCACTAAATGTTTTCTTTAACAGGTTCCTTTTCTGGTCAGTATGTTTAAGCTCGCGTTTTGCGCTCGTGTTAATTTTTAGTTAGATTCACATCTGTTAAATGACAGCAGAAATCTGCTCGGATTTTTAAAAACTTATTTTCATTTTTTATTGAAAACCCTAAAGTTTTAGCTTGTGATTCACGCTCGCAACACCTCACAATAATGCCATTTTAAGAATAATT
Source organism: Lytechinus variegatus (assembly GCF_018143015.1). NCBI lineage: Eukaryota > Metazoa > Echinodermata > Echinoidea > Temnopleuroida > Toxopneustidae > Lytechinus > Lytechinus variegatus. Next base: position 2,560,498 of record NC_054740.1, on the reverse strand, counting down.
GACCCCAAAAAAGTTTTACAACTTCACCTATGAATTTGTTTTACCAAGCCGCTCGCTCATTATACTCTCTCCCGAAAAATAAAGCCTAAATATACGTTTTGCTTTAATAAGAAATCACTTCAATAAAAGGTTTTTCTCTACTTAATCACTATCAAACACACAATGACTTCAAACAGATGATAATCTTAAGGTGAAAATGTCAATTTTGACGTATGAGTTTCATTTTTTTGGCTTTACCCCCCAAACGAAAATTCGTTCGGCCGCCCTTGCCTTCCCATCCTCATAACAATTGAACGGCAACAGTGTCCCTCGCCCCCTCCTCCTTGCCTCTGCCTCTGCTTTCCCGGTTTTCATTTTCGGATTCACGAACCTTATTTTGTTTTCGGATTAACAAACCTTATTTCGTTTTCGGATTAACGAACCTTATTTCGTTTTCGGATTAACGAACCTTATTTCGTTTTCGGATTAACGAACCTTCGGAAAAACGAACCTTATTTCGTTTTCGGATTAACGAACCTTCGGAACAACGAACCTTATTTCGTTTTCGGATTAACGAACATTCGGAACAACGAACCTTATTTCGTTTTCGGAACAACGAACCTTATTACGTTTTCGGATTATCGAACCTTCGGAATAACGAACCGTCGGAATTACGCCACAAATGTTCGGATTAACGAACCCTTTTTCGTTTTCGGATTAACGAACATCGAGGTATAGGCAATTTACGTGTTTCGGAATTACGAACCTTCGGAATAAAGAACCTTCGGAATTACGAAGTGTAACCATTTCTTTCTTATCATTTTTTTTAGTTTTCTCTTCCTTTTTTTAGTTATTTTATTATTATCATTATTTTTAAAATAAGTTTTAGGGTATCTACGAGGATATAAAGTCGAGTAGGTGTGTCTCAAACATTAAAACCAGGGCTTTTACTCAAAATATTTTTGATATATAGGCCTACTAGTATGCAAGTTAACCTAGGATGGAGATGACAGAGAAATGAAATGAGGAAAATCACAGCTCCAATCCTACACCCGTACCGGAGTATGGGGATACGTCTGTCCCGTTGATGTAAACATCAACGTCAGTGAAGTCTCGATCTTTTCCGGAGACAAGACGCCTTTAAATCCTACCTACGTTTGGAGACAAGCCCTTGTAGGATGGAAAGTGATTTTGGGTGAGGTTTGGGGAAGAAATATATATACAATAACGAATGCATACGAATTTCATCATTTAAGTATAAGGTAATACATGTATACGGTAAAGTAATTATTTGAAGGCTATACATACAATAGTTTTGGTTAGCAATGACCATATAAAGATGTCATTGTATAGGAACAGTATTTAGCTATAATTTAATGTAATTAAAAGTAAACAAGGGTAGTCTAACTATGATGACCCAGACAATGGATATAGTAGGAACCAAGTTTATAGGTCATATATTATCTCGATCCATTTGCACATATACGTTAATCAGTTTTAAGAAGAAAAAACAAATGAGAATATAAATAAAACAGATCTTATATCGATAACAAAAACTTGTACAAAAAACTATTTCTATTTTTTCTCTGTTTTCTTACTTCTCAATGCTTCCCTTTTTATGTCGTGAGTTTGAATATCCCCCATGAAGATTGGCATATGGTAATTGGCAAAACAGAAAAGCTTAATTTTTTAACTGCTCCTCGAATAGCTGGGCAACTGATGAACTAGATCGACATGGTGCTTTCATCGGCCGTTTCCTCCAGCCACATATGACTAATCATCAGCCGAGAAGGGAATTTTCTCCAACCGTTGACCAACATAAAAACATTGGCCCCAGTATCCGATTTACAGAATTGAGGAAAGCATCCGGGCTTTCTGTGCACATTGCAGTGTTTCCCAAAACATAATAGATATTTAAAACAAACTAACCGAAAAGGCATGCAAATACATATTGTATATATACATATATACATAACACATTCTTTTTTCAATCTTTTTCTTTTGTATGTTTAATAGTCAAAGTTTGAGTGATTCGAAAATACCATAATTCATGCCATTCTTTATGGGGGTTACATAATGTTTATTACCGGTTTCAGGTTTGTTGATATATTTCGCATAACTCAACGAGTTGTACAATTCAAACTGTTCTGAGGAGAAGTTATATGTGATATCGTTTGTTATATATTCGTTACGTTCTTACATGTCTTAGGACGAATCGTACGAGTGATTTTTGTTTGTCGCTATCTATCAAATTTGTTTCAGTGAGCAGCATAGCTCTTTGAATGATATAACGTGGGCATGTTACGAGAAATTGGTCATTAGTTTCCAATATTTTGCAGGAATAAAAAAACCCAGTGGGATGTAGCTTTAATCGGAAAAAATCAAAGTTAAGACATATTATTCCGAAACGAAGTTTATGAAGTAGACTTTCGGCAAATCTGTCTAGGTGCATGGCATTCGTATAAAGAAAGATTCACTCTTTGTATGTCTCATATTATAAATGGGATTCTTCCACCTGTTTTGCCATTCATTTTTTTGTTAGTAATGTTTTTGCTTCATCGAAACCTAAACTATTTTGAATTTCGATTCTCTTCGTTAAAGCTACTTTTACATGAAAATCTGCTGTTTCGTATCCACTTATACCACAATGGCTTGGTATCCATCCGACTAAAAATCCACTGACTAGAACTTATGTCCCCAAAATATCCTTGCCTCGAATGTTCGAAATCTGTTAAGAATAACTAAAATGCTATTCTTTGTGTGAGTTGCTCACATTGGATTCACCTCTCGTGTTCATCGGTTGATCATGATTTTTTCATTCTTCATTGGGTTGGGTATGTAACAAATGTACTTTTAATGAATTACCCTTCTATCTAGAATCCATGGTTGACGATTCTGATAGTACTGTGACAAGAGACACAATAAGAAAATTTTCTGGAAAAGGATTGATAAGTAAAAATATTAGTAATGGTAAAGGGTTTGTACTATCTCATTTGAATGTACGAAGTCTCCGAAACAAAGCAGACCATATCTGTCATTTTTTATCGCAAAATATGATTGAAGTATTTACAATGTCTGAGACCTGGTTAGATGAAACAATCGATGACCAGCAGGTGAATATTGAGGGATATATTTTAGAACGAAAAGATCGCAATTGTAGTGGTGGTGGAATTGGATGTTATATCAAAGAATCAATTTCTTACACTAGGAGATCTGATATTGAACATGAAAATTTAGAAGTGTTATGGATAGAGATTAAGATAAAGCAATCGCAACCATGGCTTGTATGTATTGTATACAGACCTTCTAACAGTACTATGGATTTCTTTGAAAAGTTGGAAAATAATATTGAAAGGGCTCATGATTTTACATCCAAATTAATTGTTCTAGGTGACTTAAATTGTAATATGCTGGTAAAAAACGTCTTTTCTACAAAGATTCAGAATATGTGTGATTATTTCAACTTCCATCAGCTTATTAATGAACCAACGAGAGTAGCACCTACCACTCGATCCTGTATTGATCTTATTTTCGTACCGTCCATTGAAAGTAAGTTCAATTCAGACGTAATCCCTCTGGGGATTAGTGATCACTCCTTGGTATATGTCAATTTGAAGAAAGATTGTAATAGGAATAAGCCAGCGGTCAGTAAGTTTAGATCTTTCCGCAATTTCGACCGAACCAGGTTTTTGAGTGATGGGGAAAAACTAAATTGGTCCTTTTTTATAGCATTTCAGATGTTGGAATATTTATGGCAATATTTCAAAACGTGTTTTAATGAGATATGCAATACGCATGCACCCTTTGTAAGTGTTCGTAGAAAAATCAACGGGTCTCCTTGGATATCTGACGATTATTTGAAATTAGCAAGGGAACGAGATTTCTTTAAGGCAAAATTTGATAAATCCGGTAAGGATTGTGATTGGAATACATACAAAAAGAAAAGAAACTCTGTAAATAATTTAAATAAAAAGTTAAAAAGAGAATACTATTTTTCTGAATTTAATGATAACGTTGGTGACCCTCGCAAAACGTGGAAAACATTGAATAAAGTTTCGTTTAAGAAAAGTTCGGGAAGCGTTATCGAGTTGATCCAAGATGGACAGGTGATTGATGAATCTGAGCGTGTTGCATCTATATTCAACGATTATTTCATTCAAACTCCGGGTCGATTAAACGTTGAACCCAACTCGGAGGAATTACATGAATTGACTGATAAAACCTTTGCATACGTTCCAATCACAGAGGATTTTGTCTTCAAAGAACTCTCAAAATTATCTGTTTTTAAATCTAGTGGCATTGATAATTTACATCTACTTTTTTTGAAGCTTGCTTCACCATTCATAGCACAGCCTCTTACCTTTTTGTTTAATTGTTCAATCTCAAGTGGTATTGTTCCTGCTGAGTGGAAGAGTGCACGAATAACGCCCATTTTTAAGGACGGTGACAAGAAAATCCCTTCTAATTATCGGCCGATTTCGGTTCTTTCACATATTGTAAAAATCTTAGAAAAAGCAGTACACTCGCAATTGTATGATTATCTCAATGATAAAGTGACAGGCAATCGGGCTTCCGCCCGCTCCACTCGACAGGAACAGCTCTAGTTGATGTAAATGACTTCTTTCTGAGGGGAATCGATAAAAGACTTATCTCTAGTGCTTTATTCCTGGACTTAAAACGCGCATTTGACTCAGTAAATCATAAAATTTTGCTGTATACACTGTGAAAAAATTGGGCAATATTTTACCCAATATTTTGCCCAACGTTGGGCCGATAGTCAACCCTACCAACTACTGGGCAATATTTTACCCAACGTTGTTGGGGCATTAATGTGCCCAACTGTTGGGTAATATTTTGAACTACATTTTGGGGGACATTAATTTGCTCAACTTTTTAATAAAGTTATTAACCCAACATCTGGGCAAGGCCTACACTCACTTCGTGTACCTGGTCCGTGTCGATCCGGAGACCTTATCCGAAAGTGCTTTGCATGCACAATAACGCTGCATACAAGTGCAAGTGCATATCTCAAGTGAGTGAAGCAAAAACAAAACAGCGTCAGATATATGTCATGTATGTAGGCCTATTCTGACAAATTCCTTACAAATTATGCTTAACGTAAAGTCCAAAATAAAAAAATTAAAAAAACGTTTAAGCAACTCATCTATGAAAGATTCAGCGAGGCTCCCCAGCCCCCAGTCATCTAGAAGCTCCTCCATATCTTATCGACCGTGTGTAGCATGCTGCAAGCGCAACTCGTGATCGTAAAGTTTCGCAACATTTACCACTCAGCAGGGCAATTACTAGCCCAACAATTGGACATCTGTATTTTGGCAGCGGCAGAGTAAAAATTTGCCTAAGTATTGGGCACATAATGCCCAACAAAACAATAACCAACGTATATATTACCCAACAAAAAAATGACCAACGTAAATTTACTCTTTTTTTCACAGTGTATATTAAGAAAATATGGTATAAAGGATAGAGAATTTGAATGGTTTGAAAGCTATCTAAGTGATCGAATACAATGTGTTGTAGTTAATGGTGCTCAGTCTGGGTTTCGATATATTAATTCTGGAATATTAGGGCCCCTTTTGTTTACAATTTTTATCAATGACCTTTGTAATTTGCCCTACTGTGAAAATACTAAAATTTGTTTGTACGCTGATGATGCAGCAATATTTTGTCAAGGCAAGGAAATTGCAACTGTTGAAAAAACACTTAGACATGAGTTCAAAAAGATAGTTGATCACATTGAAAAGGATGATTTAACACTGAATATAAAAGAGTGCAAGCTTATGCTATTTGAAACTAGAAATCGCATAAGAAATAAAACTGTTTCTCTGACCTATAGAGAAAGTGTTATTGAGGTTGTAAATGAATTGAAATATCTTGGTGTTGTATTTGATAATTGTCTAAAGTGGGATTCACATATATCGAAAATTGTCTCTAAAATATCGAGAACCATATCATGTATAAAACGCATTAGATTTTATTAACCAAAAAGAATTTAAAAATTGCTATATGATAGTTTGATATTATCACATATTGATTATGGTATAATTTTATGGGGCTGTTCAGCAAAGTGCCATCTGGATAAATTTACAAAGGCTTCAAAACCGGTATGCACGTCTGATACTTAACACACATTATTTAACTCCCCGAATTACATTATTATCATCTTTGGGATGGCAATCCGTCACAGATAGAGTTGATTACCAATTTAAAATATGGATGTATAAAGTGATGCACAATATAACCCCCAAATATATTCAGGATATAGTGCACCATAGAACGATACATTTCGAAACTAGATATTCAATTAACTGTCCCCTTTTTATTGAAAAACCTCAAACCGAATATTATAAAAGATCATTTTGTTATCATGGCTCTAAAATATGGAATACGTTATCCCCTTCTCTCCGTTTAGCAAATTCACTTAATTCTTTGAAAAAACAATGTAAATCGATATCCCTCACACAAATATGTTTTTAAGATATCCATGAATACTTTCTGTTACTTTCTGTTATTTTAAGTTTATTGTGATGTTGATTTTTTTTACTTTTATGCATTGCATTTATTTTTTTCTCTTATATATGTTCATTTTGTTGACGATCTTTTTTTTACATGATATTGTTTTGTCATGTTTTTAATTTCTGTTGATACAGGGCCCCTTGGTCGAGCAGCTCTTGTAACTGAAGGGCTACCCTGTTAAAATAAAACGACAAATAAATAAATAAATCCATTCTGGGAAGATTTCTTTACCCTGGTATTGTAGTTTAGTAGTTAAAGTTAGTATTTCATTTACAAATGATATGTTTTTCATATTTTGTATAGCTAACAGTGCACTTTGTGAGTCACTTAAGATGACTGTTTCTACATAAACATTAGTAATTTTCAAACAATTCTAAAGCGAGTACTATAGCAGCAAAATTAACTCGGAAGACTGAAGTATTGTGATTTAAAGTCTTTTTGATTGGTTGTAAGGCCATGTGGGTACAAAGAAAGAAGCCGCTGAAACACCTGTATTGGGTGCGTTTGATCCATCTGTATATATGTGTAGTTGATGAGACCATTTTTGTTAATAAGTCTGAGACTTACTTGATATAGAAATGAAGGGTTTTCGTTCTTATTTAAAGAGTAACTTAGTTCAGTGGATACTACAAGGGGTATGACGAACCAGGGTGGGAAATTACAATTTTTTTTGTATTTATATGTTTTATTGGGTCAACACTGACCAAAAATAAACAAAAATAACAAATCAAACATAATTAAAATATTTACAAGTGATCATAACATCATTAGGGAGAAAAACATATATAATAATAAAAAGAATAGATAAGAAAAAATAAATAATAAAGAAAAAAAGAGCGGAAAGATTTGTGCAATGGCACAGACGTGATATTTTATACAACTTTGATGGCAAGTATTTGTATGCATATATACAGGGAAAACATGATACATATAATGATACATGTAAAGATGACAAAAATTATAATTCAAACTTCCATTTCTTAAAATGAGCCGTGAGTTTATGTCTTTTTTGGCCACACAATATTCAATTTCCCTTTGCTTTTTAACAAAAGATCTAAAGGCTCCAAAGTTGGGATCAACTTTGCTGAATTTACAAATGAAAATGAAGTACTTCAACAATAAAAATAAGTAGGAAATGAACTTGTCATCCGGATCACCAAACATTTTACTGAAGTTAGATAAAGTTAAATTGGAATCAAACTTCTGTATTAAAATAGTCAATAAATTTTGCCACAGGGGTGAAACCTTTTCATAAACACAAAATATATCAACCGATGTTTCAGGGGATTTGTGGCAAAATTCACACAAAGGAGAATCTTTCCTTTTAATCTTGAAAAGAAAATCATTAAAAGCAATGCATTTGTGAAAAACTTTGAAATAAAAGGAACGAATTTTAGTGTCTATCGAACATTTGAAGTTATTGCAATGTATTTTCTCCCATGAAATATTGTCAGGAATGGGTAAGATACTGCTCCAATATTCATAACGTGCGTCAGGGCTACATTTGCCACTCAAGATATTACAGGCGTAGCTGGGTAATTTTTTTAATACTTATCAATTTGAGAATTAACATATGATGAACATCATCATTGTCATGGACATCAGCTTTTTGAAGATTGGGAATAAGCCAGTCTTTAGGGATATTTTGGATTAGAAAATTAAATTTTCTTCTGTCAGAACGAGGGATATTAAAATCCAAGATAAGTTCTTCAAACAATTTATGGCCAGGGAGGGGTGGATTGAGCAAATCTGATATCGTGTGAACATTGTTATCATACCATGTACCATAATAAAGATATTGGTTGGATTTGGAACGAATCAATCTGTTAAACCATAATGATTGACATTCCCCTAAGTCAGAGAAACTACAATCAAAGATATCAAAAGTGGCTTGTTCTCGATATATATACCAGGTGCGTAAAGAATCAGCAAGTTGTGTACATTCCAGAGATCTTAAAACACATTCAGGGGCATATGCTTTCCAAAGAATATTTGAATCTTGATGAAAAGATTCCAAAAAGGACAACTCAATATATTTCCATGTCGAAGTATATCTGTCATCAAGAAGATATTGCACCCAATACATCTTTTGAGCAAGGGCAAATGCATAAGGGTCTACCATTCGAAGGCCACATTGGCTATAATCATTGCACATCCGTTTTATTTTAACCCTGTCCTTGCCTCCTTTCCAAATGAATCTAAAAAACATTTTATTCAAGTCCTTATAAAATTTAGAAGGAACTTTGATACCAAGAACAGAAAAAAGGTATAAAAGTTGAGGCAAAATAAGAGACTTGATAACACAAATTCTACCAATCAGAGAAAGATTCCTCATTTGCCAGCAGTTAATAGTCTGTTCCATTCTTTTCAACTTTACCTTATAATCGAGATCAAACAGTGAACCAAAATTAAGTGAAAAAAGAATTCCCAAAGATTTAAATGTATTTGTCTTCCACGTTATTCCCCGGTTAGCAAGGGGAAATTCTTGGCAACCCCGCTTAGAACCAATCCAAATGGCTTCTGTTTTAGATAAATTAATTCTGCATCCAGAAGGCACTCCAAATATATGTAAAGCATCAAAAAGGTGATTAAAAGAATTATTAGAACCGTCCAAAAATACAACAGAATCATCTGCAAAAAGAGAAAGCTTTACTTCATGCCCGTTAACAGGAATTCCTTTGATTTGATCATTTTGGCGAATAGAAAGAGCCATTATCTCGATTACAAGGAGAAATAAATATGGTGAAATCGGGCATCCTTGAAAAATACCTCTTTGCATAGAAATACGGTCTGTTAAAAACCCATTGTTTAAAACATAAGTCTGCCGCGAAGAATACAGAGTCTTGATCCAATTTATAAAATTATTCCCAAAATCAAAATGTTGTAATGTTTAAATTAAAAACCTGTGGGACACACTGTCAAATGCCTTTTCAATATCCAAGAGTACAATTGAACCAGGAATATCTTTAAAATCACAGTTTTCAATAATATCTAAAATCAGGCGAACATTATCACTTATATTTCTTCCCTTCAAAAATCCAGATTGGTCAGAATGGATAAGAAAATAGACATTTTGCTAAAATCTTATAATCAACACTTAAGAGGGTAAGGGGCCTATAATTCTTGATATACAGAGGGTCTCTATCCTTTTTCGGAAGGAGACTAATAACACCATTTCTTTGGGACATGGACATCACTCTATTAAGCAAAGAAAAATTAAAAGAATCTAAAAGCATATCACAGATATCAGGCCAAAAAGTCACGTAAAATTCAGCAGGAAGTCCGTCAAGTCCGGGAGTTTTATTTGCTTTCATTGACTTGATTACATCAAATAGTTCTTGCTTCGTTAAAGGATTGTCTAAAAGCGATCTATCATCCTCGGACAACTTTTTAGTGGGATCAGGACAATTACCCCCCGAGGACAATTACCACCCGGACAACTATTCCCTGAGGCAAATTACCTCCTGATGACAATTACCCCCGGACAATCACCCCCGGACAATTACCCCCGAACAACTACCCTTTGACAATTACCCCCCGGACAACTACCCCCCAGACAATTACCACCAGGAACAATTACTCCCCCCCGACAATAACCCCCTAGACAAAGGGAGTGCACAGAGTCATACACATGTACGTCGGCCGTACGCTTGACGTAAGAAGTACTCAAGGCATTCTTGAGTATCTTGGAATCAAACGAACGCCGTAAGAAAGCTTTAAAAGTGGGCTCCATCCATAGGCAGATAGATCCAGGGGGGCCGAGGTGCTCGCCCCTCCCCCTATTGGCGGAGCAAACAAATGAAGAAAAAAGGGGAAAGAAAGAAAAAAAGAAAAAGAAGGAGAAAGAAAGGAGGGAAAAGAAGAGGTAAAATAAGATGAGGGAGACGAGTTAAAAAAGTCAGGGAAGACTTGGAAAATGATTAAAAAATATATTTCATGTCACATTTAATTTGTCGCACGCGCTTTGCACTTACATAGCCTGTTTGACGAGGTTTATAGGCTGATATGTAGCTTAAAATTAAGTTTTGAAGTCGATATACAAAGCATATTTCAGCTCGGACATTATTCATTATTTTGTTTAATTTACAAACTGATTTTTTAAGTGCTCTGTTTAATGTCCGTTATATGGGGTGAATATAACTTGCAGCTTGCGCTATGCGCTCGCATAATTTGATTTGCCAAATTATATAACAAACTACCTTAAACCCCCCTTGTTTATGACAGTCTCACGATTTGCGCTCGCATTTTTGTTAAAAATATATCAACTCACAAATCCTATTTTTGATTACAAAAGTGCTTAAAATTGTCAGTTTTCAGGCTTCGGTGTGAACACATTTCAATAACTCATTAGCCTTATTACATTAATATATATGATAATAAAAATTTCATGAATTTTTAACGACTAAATTGTCCCTTTTCAGAAAATAATATCGACAATACCACAGTTTCATTTGTTTCATATCGCGCTTAGGAAGAGGAATAAGAAAAGTTGTCACCAGTTTCATATGATGACAAAATGTCCTTAGACCTAGAATGTCCAGGTCCTTGGTCAAAATATTAATGAAGATATCAGCTTGCGCTTCACACTCGCATCATTTATCAAGTGCTTTCCACATCCACTTCACCATTTTCATACCGGAATATCAAATATTTTCCGCTCGCGCTTTTCGCTCGCATTATTGATTTTCGTGATAGAAATATCAGAATGCCCAGATTCTGTCTAACTCTAAAACACACGCACAATATTGAGATACCGCGCAGCTTCATCTTTATTCAAAACGTGCTAAAATTGTTTAGATTCAGATCAGATCGTGCTTTGCGCTCGCATAATTAAGGTAGGAAGAAAAAAAATTACCCATCCTTTTTCATGATTTACACTAATCCACTTACTTTTGTAACCTAAGTTGTCATACATGCTTTGATTATTGTATAATATACTAAGTAGCCTCCAAATTAGCATTTATTATTCTTAGGAGACTTTAACTCACAAGGCCACTTTTGGCTTTATTTTAAGTCCTCCTTTTCGTTTCTCATTATTATTACCGTACACAGGCCTAATTATACATGAATATCATTGTATTTATTTTAAGTAGTGTTTTGCATGTTTACATTTTTAAAATACTGATGTACATATTTGAATGTGTTTTTTCTATGTATATATCTGTACTCAATGCCTTTTTTAGAAATGAATAAATAAATGAACTGAACTGAACAAAACATGATTAGAGTATCCCATTTTTAGGTCTGAAATCTCAAATTTTTTTCTGCTCGCGCTTTGCGTTCGCATCAATTGTTTGGTTTTATACCTACATGTATACTGTTAATGATTACAAAAAGTACTAAGAATGTCATTTTTTAGGTCAGAATTTCAAAAGAAATTCAGCCCGCGCTTTGTGCTCACATTATTCAATAATTGAAATATCTATCGTTATAATGGCTAGCTGCAAAACCTCCTTAACAGGTCCCTTGTCGATCAAGCCAGAAACCATATTAAAAATTTCTGCTCGCGCTTAGCGCTCGCAGTACGCATCTTGTTCAGCTTCACAAACATTGCCCAGAATAGTCAATTTTCAGGTTAAAATATATATTATTATCATTTATTATTACTTGTTATTTGTACTGCGCTTTTCATATTAGGCCCAGACCGCTTACAATGAATTAATTAAATGTAATATTTTAACAACTACAAAGTACGAAAGAGATGAGTATTTCGCGCTCGCAATATTTAAATAGGGCTTATAAGATAATTACACTATTTATGTTGTTTTATAAGAATAAAGCGTAGAAATGACTGTTAGCACATCAGCGTTTTGCCCCCCCCCCCCACCGCCCTTATTTTTCACGACCAAGAAAAAAGAGAAAAGCAAAGGGATGAGGGTGAAATATAGATCTATCATTTTCGAAAAAGGTTATGTCAAAATCTATCAAAACTTTGATTTTTGTGATAAAAATGTTGAAATTCTTGTTAGCTCGCTTCGCCCGCAACTTCTTATTAATGTTTACGTGATACGCTGTATTGAGCCCCCTCAAAAATTTTGGCTCATTACACAACTGGGACCCCTTCAAAAAACAAATTAAAATCAACTTTAAGCGGCCAATTTGGGTAAATATGGGTGAAAAAAATTTCGGCCCCCCCTATTGGGAAGAGCTAGATTCGCTCCTGCCATCTACAAAACTTTACGAAACACAGAATTCGATCATAATTTGTATGTCACCTTAGCTTAAGATCATTCGTTTGGGCAATCTTTGCAGTGGCGTAGTATACGGGGGCCAAGGGGCACGTGCCCCTCCCTGAGATTTGGTTTGCCCACCTGAAAAAATTGACGGAGCAAAAAAAGGGGGAGAAAGAAAGAAAATAAGGGGAAAGATCGAAGAAAAAGAAGAGGAAAATAAAAGGAGGAAGAGGATTGAATAATATAAGGTGAAGGAAAGACTTTCTTTTTATGTCACTTTATAAAGTTTTCGCTTATTTCCGCTCGCATTGCCTTTTCGATGAGATTCATATTTTGCTCCATATAAGCTGATATGGAGCTTAAAATGTCAAGTTTTGAAGTCAATATACAAAACATATTTCATCTCGGATATCGAGCTTTTAGTATTATTAAATTAACAAATTGATTTTTCAAGTGCTCTCTAAAATGTCCGTTTTATGGTCTAACTATTAATATTTTCAGCTCACGCTGCTCGGTCGCATTATTTGATTTGCATAGGCCTACTTCTTTATAAATTCTTATAAACCGTCCTTAAAATGCACCTTAAACGAATTGTATCATGATTGCCAATTTGTACAGAAAAAACACTGTATTTGATTATCTCATAATGTTTACATTTTAGTAATTTTGGTACTTATTTTCCTTTTTTAATGTTTAATTGCTTTCACCCAAGAGTAATACACACAAAAACACCTTCTAATTTTACCATTTAGGGCCTAAAATGGTAAAATTACAAGGTGTTCTTGTGTGTATTATCTTTGCATAAAGTTTTTTTAAGCTTACTGTATTAAGTCATAAAGCGACATCTTCATCTGGAATGTGCACCAATTGTTTCATAATTCTTAGCTTCTTGTTAGTTGAATTGTTTTCAAATAACAGGTTTATCGGTCTTACTGGACAGTGTTAGTGTTGATAGTTGCGCTATCGACTTTCAATATTTCTACCTATGAAGACTGTGCCTTTTTTACATTTTATCTATTTGCCTGATTTCTTTCCTGAAATAAAACCCCAAATAAATATTTTTAGAAATCAGATCAGTTAAAATCAGAGATAATTATTCAGCATTTGTGATTTTTATGACTAATCGTGTTGAAACTTTCTATTACACATTTTCTGATGTATATATGCATAGCCAAACGGGAGGTTTCGGGTAGAGCCCCCCCCCATTTTTCATGATGCAGAAGGCGCCGCTAAACCAAAAAAAAGGAAAAAAAAAGAAAAAAGTGAAAGAACAGGAGAAACAACAATATAAAAGAGAAAGAAAAAGTTATTAACGTAAGATAAAATATGAAATATTTCTAAAACATGTGCCACCGACTAAAACTTACAATGGGTCCCGCTTAATTTTAACATTGGAGAGAAGGGGGGGGGATTTTCTGGGGTAATTGTCCGGGGGTGGTTGTCCGGGGGGGTGGTTGTCTGGGGGGTAGTTGTCCGGGGGGTAATTGACCGGGGGTAATTGTCCTCGGGGGGTATTTGTCCTCAGGGGGTAATTGTCCGGGGGTAGTTGTCCGGGGGTAATTGTCCTCGGGGGGTAATTGTCCGGGGGTAGTTGTCCGGGGGGTAATTGTCCAGGGGGTAATTGTCCTAGAAACCTTTTTAGTTTCTATTTCCCCAAAAATATCTTCGTTAAAGTTTTCACCTGAGGTTCCAATAGCAGGGTCGTGATTGGCATAGAGTTTGCTATAAAAAGTTTGAATTTCCTTTAATATTTCATGTGGATCAGTAATACGGTTGCCTGAAGAATCCTGAAGTTTGCTTATATTTTTTTCTGCCAAGATTTGTTTTCTAAATTACAAAAATACTTAAAATTCTTTTCCCCTTCCTCTAACCACCTAGCTATAGATCTTATAATGAGGCCTTTTGTTTCAAAATCAAAAATTTTGTGTAATAATCAAAAATTTTGTTTAAATTATTTTCTGCCTCTTCAAGCTGTGAGAAAATAGAGTTATCAGTGCCAGCCTGCCAGGGGATTGGTGGGATAACAGTAATTTAATTTTTTCAATATCTGCCAGTAACTTGATTTGTTTCCTTATTTCTTCCGTTCTTCTTTCTTGCTGAATACTCGATGCAAAATCCTGTTAAAACATTTGAGTGAATCCCACAATAAATTTGGGTTAAGTCCAGAGTTTTCATGTACTTCCTTAAATTCTTTAATTTTGTCCTTAATCAAGTCAATAAAATCATTATTGTGATAAAGAAAATGGCAATTCAATTTCCAATAACCCCTACCTCTAAGTGGTTGATTATCTTTAAATTGCAAAAGAACAATAGAATGATCGGACTGTACCCCGGGTAAAATTTTGGACTTCACACAATTATTTAAAAAGTTACTTGAAAAAAAAATATAATCCAATCTAGATAAAACTCTTGGAAATTTGTGATGCCTTGTATACTGCCTTAAATTAGGGCGAACATTTATCCATATATCATGTAAATCATATTCTTCCATAACAATTGACAACATTTCGCTATTTTTCTTATTAAAATGTTCCCGCTTAGATCCTTGGTAATCAAGGGGGCTGATTACAGCGTTAAAATCTCCACCCACAATTAAAAATAAGACTATATAATTTGTCAACTTCTGCAAAAACTTGCAGCAAAAAGTCAGGGTTATCTTTATTAGGGGCATATATATTGACTATTGTAACATTCAATTCATTTAACACTGCCTTCAAAATAAAAAATCTACCTTGTGGGTCTTTAAAAATAGAAATCACTGTAACACTAACCGAGTTCCTTATAAAGATACCTACTGTTAGAAGAATAATTCGCAAACCATGCTAAATCACCCCCACTGAGATTTCCAGAGTTTCTCATCTCTATTGTCTACATGCGTTTCCTGTAACAAAAATATGTCGCTCTCAATACTTCTCATATAATGAAATATTTTTTCGTCTTGTAGAAATCCTGTAAACCACGACAATTGAAGGAGTGTAATTTTAAAACCATAATCTCAAATATAAAAATAAGTCACACATGAACATCCTGTATATAAAAATGTAAGAAACTATAATACCACTATTCTCATTAATGGATAGCAAAGTCAGGAAAAAACCTAAGTGCATACATGTACCTATGACATCACAAGGATACCTATTATGAACCTGAGTAGAAAAATATAGATATGAAAAATAAATTCCGCTATAATAAATGTAACAACACAATAAATATGTAAAAAAACATAACAAGTGAATTAAAATCACAAAAAGAACTAGATTTTAATTCGTCATGAGGACGAATTAGGTGGTCTGTCATGAATTTTCATTCAGTGTCGGCTAATGTTGTCTGAAATGAATTACTTAGATATGATTGATAATCTTGATCATAGACATCATAGGACTAAATTTAGACCATTCCTATATGTGATTATTAATGTGGTGATGACAATCGTGATGATTATAATGATGGTGGTGATAATACAATACGGTAAATATGAAATGAAGTTTGGAGCACGTAAAACGCCTTAAAAACTCTTCAAAAATTTCAGACGATTTTTACCAAAATTGACATTCTAAAATTGTGCAATGAAAGGCGCCTTAATCTTAATTTCCACAGCAGCTAATTTTTAATCGACAGTTTTATGTTTTTTTTTGTGCAAAATCTTTTTAAAAACCCTTTGTACTGTTAGCACTTTTTTTTCAAGATTTCAAGCAAGAATTTTTACAATTTTAGTGGGTATAAATTTCACAGAATACATGAAAATTCATAGGTGATACTTTTTTAAAACTAAAATATGTTTAATACTTTTGTTCAAAATTTCTTCTAAATTTCTATCATTTTAATTAGAAATTTCTGAATCACAATGCTTCAGTTTCCCAGCATTCACTTTGTTTTCTATGAAAGAATGACGTAGAATTTTGTTGTAAAAGTTTGCACAATTCTGAAAATTTCTAAAAATTTCACATTTTTACCGTCAAGAATTTTCAATATCCATTGATTAATTGAGTATGACTGAAATTTACTTGAAAATTCTTTCGTGATGATTTTTAGTGAAAAAAAGGAAAGGTTAAAGATTAAAATACAAGCAATTTTCCCGCAAAATTAACGAAATTGCACATTTTTTAAAAATTTCATATAAGGTACCTGCAAATTTGTTATACATTATATTCAATAGAAATGACCACAACAAAAAAATCCGGGAATTTCCACAAAATGTCTGGAATGAAATTTTTCCACCAAATAGCGTTTCAATATTGTAGCGTTTACTCAGAAAATACATAAATGATGTTTTACAATGTTAAAATTACCTCTTAAAGAGTTCCGGAAAAAATACGAAAAATGTCGTACATGAAAAAGCGCAAAACCAGTGGGCTTGAAACTTACAGGAAGACCATAAAATTGATTAATAAAACATTTTCTCTAAAAAATTCTCAAAAATTAGGCCCAGAAAAATTTTGCAAAAACTTAAACAGGTCACAAAACATTGATGCTGCCGTCGAAAGTGAAAATTATTCACACGTTATTTGTAGAATATTGTTTTGACTACATCATACCACAATTTGAGAGAAAACTGACCACTAATAAAAAAGATACGGTCAAATATGCATAAACACGTTGACGTATATTGCAAAAATGTGTAATTTTTATTTCTAACATAATTTTGTGGTATTTATACAATCTCCAAATAAGATATTTACTCTATCCAAGAGTGAGGAAAAATTGGGGGTCAACGGACTCCTTGAAGAGCTACAGTGAATTTTATATAGGCATATTTTTGCCCACTTTTGACTTATTTTGCGAGTTTGCACGCGCGTGTAATGCACATTTGAATTGACGCGCATTTGCGTATTATTGGTCGTAAGAGGCTGAATGAGGTGTCAAATTAATCAGAAGATCATGGACGATGGACAGACACAAAATAAATGACGACTCGAAGAGGCATAGCGATGGTAGGAGCAAGAACGCGCACGCATACCTGTGCGCGCGCAAATTCGTGACATGCTCAAAATGGCCTGAAACGTACCCAAACTTGACCACGGTTGATTTGGAAAATTTTCAAATTTTGACGCGCGCGTACGTGCGCGTCGTGACCTTTGCATGACCTCTGTTGACATGTCCTGATGACTTGTCACCTGAACTTGATATGATGCAAATATGGATGATTTTTGATGATTAGTTGCGATGATATGATCAATCATTTAATTTTACAAAATGGCGCCTAGATGACGTCATCATGATTTGATAACCTTGAAAGTTTCGTTTCGCATGTCCATAATGATTGCCATACATGACATGAAAATCAAGGAAACTGACATGCCCGATATTGAGATAAAGTGGTTACTAGCTTTGGCAATGAAAATAAAGAAAATTCTGACGAATATAATAGGTGATCTGTCATATTCATGACAGACCACCTAAAAAGGGTTAAAAAAAAGAGTCGAGCGAGGTTTGAACCACCGACCCCTGCATTACCAGTCAGGTGCGTTATCCAGTCGACCACAATTGTTTTCGACAGACTGCTTGTGCAAAACGGGAAACTTATTGTCAATGTAAAATTTTCCAAGTAGAAAATTGGCATGATGACAAACCTCTACAAATTCTAGTTTTGAGAGTAGTACAAGCTTTAAAATAAACCAATGGACATATTACCTAAAGGATACATTTTAAGCTAAAACATATTGAAAATTTGGCGAGAAAAGATTAATATTTAAGGAATTAGAATCAATTTACATGAGTGTGGTGACATCATGAAACAGAAAACTTTAATTTTTAGTTCCGACGCCATCTTGATGACGTCACGATGTTTTTAAGGGTCAAATGTGTCATGAAATCATATCTCCCATTCATACTCTATTCGAATAGGAAAAAAAATTGGGGGTCAACGGACTCCCTGAAGAGCTACAGTGAATTTTATATAGGCATATTTTTGCCCACTTATGACTTATTTTGCGAGTTTGCACGCGCGTGCAATGCATATTTGAATGGACGCGCATTTCGTTATTATTGGTCGTAAGAGGCTGAATAAAGTGTCAAATTAATCAGAAGATCATGGACGATGGACAGACACAAAATAAATGACGACTCGAAGAGGCATAGCGATGGTAGGAGCAAGAACGCGCACGCATACCTGTGCGCGCGCAAATTCGTGACATGCTCAAAATGGCCTAAAAAGGTACTCAAACTTGACCACGGTTGATTTGGAAAATTTTCAAATTTTGACGCGCGCGTACGTGCGCGTCGTGACCTTTGCATGACCTCTGTTGACATGTCCTGATGACTTGTCACCTGAACTTGATATGATGCAAATATGGATGATTTTTGATGATTAGTTGCGATGATATGATCAATCATTTAATTTTACAAAATGGCGCCTAGATGACGTCATCATGATTTGATAACCTTGAAAGTTTCGTTTCGCATGTCCATAATGATTGCCATACATGACAAGAAAATCAAGGAAACTGACATGCCCGATATTGAGATAAAGTGGTTACTAGCTTTGGCAATGAAAATAAAGAAAATTCTGACGAATATAATAGGTGATCTGTCATATTCATGACAGACCACCTAAAAAGGGTTAAAAAAAAAGAGTCGAGCGAGGTTTGAACCACCGACCCTTGCATTACCAGTCAGGTGCATTATCAAGTCGACCACAATTGTTTTCGACAGACTGCTTGTGCAAAACGGGAAACTTATTGTCAATGTAAATTTTTCCAAGTAGAAAATTGGCATGATGACAAACCTCTACAAATTCTAGTTTTGAGAGTAGTACAAGCTTTAAAATAAACCAATGGACACATTACCTAAAGGATACATTTTAAGCTAAAACATATTGAAAATTTGACGAGAAAAGATTAATATTTAAGGAATTAGAATCAATTTACATGAGTGTGGTGACATCATGAAACAGAAAACTTTAATTTTTAGTTCCGACGCCATCTTGATGACGTCACGATGTTTTTAAGGGTCAAATGTGTCATGAAATCATATCTCCCATTCATACTCTATTCGAATAGGAAAAAAAAATTGGGGGTCAACGGACTCCCTGAAGAGCTACAGTGAATTTTATATAGGCATATTTTTGCCCACTTATGACTTATTTTGCGAGTTTGCACGCGCGTGCAATGCATATTTGAATGGACGCGCATTTCGTTATTATTGATCGTAAGAGGCTGAATAAAGTGTCAAATTAATCAGAAGATCATGGACGATGGACAGACACAAAATAAATGACGACTCGAAGAGGCATAGCGATGGTAGGAGCAAGAACGCGCACGCATACCTGTGCGCGCGCAAATTCGTGACATGCTCAAAATGGCCTAAAAAGGTACTCAAACTTGACCACGGTTGATTTGGAAAATTTTGAAATTTTGACCCGCGCGTACGTGTGCGTCGTGACCTTTGCATGACCTCTGTTGACATGTCCTGATGACTTGTCACCTGAACTTGATATGATGCAAATATGGATGATTTTTGATGATTAGTTGCGATGATATGATCAATCATTTAATTTTACAAAATGGCGCCTAGATGACGTCATCATGATTTGATAACCTTGAAAGTTTCGTTTCGCATGTCCATAATGATTGCCATACATGACAAGAAAATCAAGGAAACTGACATGCCCGATATTGAGATAAAGTGGTTACTAGCTTTGGCAATGAAAATAAAGAAAATTCTGACGAATATAATAGGTGATCTGTCATATTCATGACAGACCACCTAAAAAGGGTTAAAAAAAAGAGTCGAGCGAGGTTTGAACCACCGACCCTTGCATTACCAGTCAGGTGCGTTATCCAGTCGACCACAATTGTTTTCGACAGACTGCTTGTGCAAAACGGGGAACTTATTGTCAATGTAAATTTTTCCAAGTAGAAAATTGGCATGATGACAAACCTCTACAAATTCTAGTTTTGAGAGTAGTACAAGCTTTAAAATAAACCAATGGACATATTACCTAAAGGATACATTTTAAGCTAAAACATATTGAAAATTTGGCGAGAAAAGACCAATATTTAAGGAATTAGAATCAATTTACATGAGTGTGGTGACATGAAACAGAAAACGTTATTTTTTAGTTCCGACGCCATCTTGATGACGTCACGATATTTTTAAGGGCAAATGTGTCATGAAATTATATCTCCCATTCATACTCTATTCGAATAGGAAAAAAAATGTGGGTCAACGGACTCCCTGAAGAGCTACAGTGAATTTTATATAGGCATATTTTTGCCCACTTATGACTTATTTTGCGAGTTTACACGCGCGTGCAATGCAAATTTGAATGGACGCGCATTCCGGTATTATTGGTCGTAAGAGGATGAATGAGGTATCAAATTAATCAAAAGATAATGGACAATAGACAGACATAAAATAAATGAATTCTCGAAGAGGCATACCGATGGTAGGAGCAAGAACGCGCATGCATACCTGTGCCCGCGCAAATTCTTGACATGCTCAAAATGGCCTGAAACGTACCCAAACTTGACCACGGTTGATTTGGAGAATTTTCAAAGTTTGACACGCGCGTCGTGACCTTTGCATGACCTCTGTTGACATGTCCTGATGACTTGTCACCTGAACTTGATATGATGCAAATATGGATGATTTTTGATGATTAGTTGCGATGATATGATCAATCATTTAATTTTACAAAATGGCGCCTAGATGACGTCATCATGATTTGATAACCTTGAAAGTTTCGTTTCGCATGTCCATAATGATTGCCATACATGACAAGAAAATCAAGGAAACTGACATGCCCGATATTGAGATAAAGTGGTTACTAGCTTTGGCAATGAAAATAAAGAAAATTCTGACGAATATAATAGGTGATCTGTCATATTCATGACAGACCACCTAAAAAGGGTTAAAAAAAAGAGTCGAGCGAGGTTTGAACCACCGACCCCTGCATTACCAGTCAGGTGCATTATCAAGTCGACCACAATTGTTTTCGACAGACTGCTTGTGCAAAACGGCAAACTTATTGTCAATGTAAATTTTTCCAAGTAGAAAATTGGCATGATGACAAACCTCTACAAATTCTAGTTTTGAGAGTAGTACAAGCTTTAAAATAAACCAATGGACACATTACCTAAAGGATACATTTTAAGCTAAAACATATTGAAAATTTGACGAGAAAAGATTAATATTTAAGGAATTAGAATCAATTTACATGAGTGTGGTGACATCATGAAACAGAAAACTTTAATTTTTAGTTCCGACGCCATCTTGATGACGTCACGATGTTTTTAAGGGTCAAATGTGTCATGAAATCATATCTCCCATTCATACTCTATTCGAATAGGAAAAAAAATTGGGGGTCAACAGACTTCCTGAAGAGCTACAGTGAATTTTATATAGGCATATTTTTGCCCACTTATGACTTATTTTGCGAGTTTGCACGCGCGTGCAATGCATATTTGAATGGACGCGCATTTCGTTATTATTGGTCGTAAGAGGCTGAATAAAGTGTCAAATTAATCAGAAGATCATGGACGATGGACAGACACAAAATAAATGACGACTCGAAGAGGCATAGCGATGGTAGGAGCAAGAACGCGCACGCATACCTGTGCGCGCGCAAATTCGTGACATGCTCAAAATGGCCTGAAACGTACCCAAACTTGACCAAGGTTGATTTGGAAAATTTTCAAATTTTGACGCGCGCGTACGTGCGCGTCGTGACCTTTGCATGACCTCTGTTGACATGTCCTGATGACTTGTCACCTGAACTTGATATGATGCAAATATGGATGATTTTTGATGATTAGTTGCGATGATATGATCAATCATTTAATTTTACAAAATGGCGCCTAGATGACGTCATCATGATTTGATAACCTTGAAAGTTTCGTTTCGCATGTCCATAATGATTGCCATACATGACATGAAAATCAAGGAAACTGACATGCCCGATATTGAGATAAAGTGGTTACTAGCTTTGGCAATGAAAATAAAGAAAATTCTGACGAATATAATAGGTGATCTGTCATATTCATGACAGACCACCTAAAAAGGGTTAAAAAAAAGAGTCGAGCGAGGTTTGAACCACCGACCCTTGCATTACCAGTCAGGTGCGTTATCCAGTCGACCACAATTGTTTTCGACAGACTGCTTGTGCAAAACGGCAAACTTATTGTCAATGTAAATTTTTCCAAGTAGAAAATTGGCATGATGACAAACCTCTACAAATTCTAGTTTTGAGAGTAGTACAAGCTTTAAAATAAACCAATGGACATATTACCTAAAGGATACATTTTAAGCTAAAACATATTGAAAATTTGGCGAGAAAAGACCAATATTTAAGGAATTAGAATCAATTTACATGAGTGTGGTGACATCATGAAACAGAAAAGTTAATTTTTAGTTCCGACGCCATCTTGATGACGTCACGATGTTTTTAAGGGTCAAATGTGTCATGAAATCATATCTCCCATTCATACTCTATTCGAATAGGAAAAAAAATTCGGGGTCAACGGACTTCCTGAAGAGCTACGGTGAATTTTATATAGGCATATTTTTGCCCACTTATGACTTATTTTGCGAGTTTGCACGCGCGTGCAATGCATATTTGAATGGACGCGCATTTCGTTATTATTGGTCGTAAGAGGCTGAATAAGTGTCAAATTAATCAGAAGATCATGGACGATGGACAGACACAAAATAAATGACGACTCGAAGAGGCATAGCGATGGTAGGAGCAAGAACGCGCACGCATACCTGTGCGCGCGCAAATTCGTGACATGCTCAAAATGGCCTGAAACGTACCCAAACTTGACCAAGGTTGATTTGGAAAATTTTGAAATTTTGACCCGCGCGTACGTGTGCGTCGTGACCTTTGCATGACCTCTGTTGACATGTCCTGATGACTTGTCACCTGAACTTGATATGATGCAAATATGGATGATTTTTGATGATTAGTTGCGATGATATGATCAATCATTTAATTTTACAAAATGGCGCCTAGATGACGTCATCATGATTTGATAACCTTGAAAGTTTCGTTTCGCATGTCCATAATGATTGCCATACATGACAAGAAAATCAAGGAAACTGACATGCCCGATATTGAGATAAAGTGGTTACTAGCTTTGGCAATGAAAATAAAGAAAATTCTGACGAATATAATAGGTGATCTGTCATATTCATGACAGACCACCTAAAAAGGGTTAAAAAAAAAGAGTCGAGCGAGGTTTGAACCACCGACCCTTGCATTACCAGTCAGGTGCATTATCAAGTCGACCACAATTGTTTTCGACAGACTGCTTGTGCAAAACGGGAAACTTATTGTCAATGTAAATTTTTCCAAGTAGAAAATTGGCATGATGACAAACCTCTACAAATTCTAGTTTTGAGAGTAGTACAAGCTTTAAAATAAACCAATGGACACATTACCTAAAGGATACATTTTAAGCTAAAACATATTGAAAATTTGGCGAGAAAAGACCAATATTTAAGGAATTAGAATCAATTTACATGAGTGTGGTGACATGAAACAGAAAACGTTAATTTTTAGTTCCGACGCCATCTTGATGACGTCACGATAATTTTAAGGGCAAATGTGTCATGAAATTATATCTCCCATTCATACTCTATTCGAATAGGAAAAAAAATGTGGGGTCAACGGACTCCCTGAAGAGCTACAGTGAATTTTATATAGGCATATTTTTGCCCACTTATGACTTATTTTGCGAGTTTGCACGCGCGTGCAATGCAAATTTGAATGGACGCGCATTCCGGTATTATTGGTCGTAAGAGGATGAATGAGGTATCAAATTAATCAAAAGATAATGGACAATAGACAGACATAAAATAAATGAATTCTCGAAGAGGCATACCGATGGTAGGAGCAAGAACGCGCATGCATACCTGTGCGCCGCACAAATTCTTGACATGCTCAAAATGGCCTGAAACGTACCCAAACTTGACCACGGTTGATTTGGAGAATTTTCAAATTTTGACACGCGCGTCGTGACCTTTGCATGACCTCTGTTGACATGTCCTGATGACTTGTCACCTGAACTTGATATGATGCAAATATGGATGATTTTTGATGATTAGTTGCGATGATATGATCAATCATTTAATTTTACAAAATGGCGCCTAGATGACGTCATCATGATTTGATAACCTTGAAAGTTTCGTTTCGCATGTCCATAATGATTGCCATACATGACAAGAAAATCAAGGAAACTGACATGCCCGATATTGAGATAAAGTGGTTACTAGCTTTGGCAATGAAAATAAAGAAAATTCTGACGAATATAATAGGTGATCTGTCATATTCATGACAGACCACCTAAAAAGGGTTAAAAAAAAAGAGTCGAGCGAGGTTTGAACCACCGACCCTTGCATTACCAGTCAGGTGCGTTATCCAGTCGACCACAATTGTTTTCGACAGACTGCTTGTGCAAAACGGGAAACTTATTGTCAATGTAAATTTTTCCAAGTAGAAAATTGGCATGATGACAAACCTCTACAAATTCTAGTTTTGAGAGTAGTACAAGCTTTAAAATAAACCAATGGACATATTACCTAAAGGATACATTTTAAGCTAAAACATATTGAAAATTTGGCGAGAAAAGACCAATATTTAAGGAATTAGAATCAATTTACATGAGTGTGGTGACATCATGAAACAGAAAACTTTAATTTTTAGTTCCGACGCCATCTTGATGACGTCACGATGTTTTTAAGGGTCAAATGTGTCATGAAATCATATCTCCCATTCATACTCTATTCGAATAGGAAAAAAAATTGGGGGTCAACGGACTCCCTGAAGAGCTACAGTGAATTTTATATAGGCATATTTTTGCCCACTTATGACTTATTTTGCGAGTTTGCACGCGCGTGCAATGCATATTTGAATGGACGCGCATTTCGTTATTATTGGTCGTAAGAGGCTGAATAAAGTGTCAAATTAATCAGAAGATCATGGACGATGGACAGACACAAAATAAATGACGACTCGAAGAGGCATAGCGATGGTAGGAGCAAGAACGCGCACGCATACCTGTGCGCGCGCAAATTCGTGACATGCTCAAAATGGCCTGAAACGTACCCAAACTTGACCACGGTTGATTTGGAAAATTTTCAAATTTTGACGCGCGCGTACGTGCGCGTCGTGACCTTTGCATGACCTCTGTTGACATGTCCTGATGACTTGTCACCTGAACTTGATATGATGCAAATATGGATGATTTTTGATGATTAGTTGCGATGATATGATCAATCATTTAATTTTACAAAATGGCGCCTAGATGACGTCATCATGATTTGATAACCTTGAAAGTTTCGTTTCGCATGTCCATAATGATTGCCATACATGACATGAAAATCAAGGAAACTGACATGCCCGATATTGAGATAAAGTGGTTACTAGCTTTGGCAATGAAAATAAAGAAAATTCTGACGAATATAATAGGTGATCTGTCATATTCATGACAGACCACCTAAAAAGGGTTAAAAAAAAGAGTCGAGCGAGGTTTGAACCACCGACCCTTGCATTACCAGTCAGGTGCGTTATCCAGTCGACCACAATTGTTTTCGACAGACTGCTTGTGCAAAACGGCAAACTTATTGTCAATGTAAATTTTTCCAAGTAGAAAATTGGCATGATGACAAACCTCTACAAATTCTAGTTTTGAGAGTAGTACAAGCTTTAAAATAAACCAATGGACATATTACCTAAAGGATACATTTTAAGCTAAAACATATTGAAAATTTGGCGAGAAAAGACCAATATTTAAGGAATTAGAATCAATTTACATGAGTGTGGTGACATCATGAAACAGAAAACGTTAATTTTTAGTTCCGACGCCATCTTGATGACGTCACGATATTTTTAAGGGCAAATGTGTCATGAAATTATATCTCCCATTCATACTCTATTCGAATAGGAAAAAAATGTGGGTCAACGGACTCCCTGAAGAGCTACAGTGAATTTTATATAGGCATATTTTTGCCCACTTATGACTTATTTTGCGAGTTTGCACGCGCGTGCAATGCAAATTTGAATGGACGCGCATTCCGGTATTATTGGTCGTAAGAGGATGAATGAGGTATCAAATTAATCAAAAGATAATGGACAATAGACAGACATAAAATAAATGAATTCTCGAAGAGGCATACCGATGGTAGGAGCAAGAACGCGCATGCATACCTGTGCCCGCACAAATTCTTGACATGCTCAAAATGGCCTGAAACGTACCCAAACTTGACCACGGTTGATTTGGAGAATTTTCAAATTTTGACACGCGCGTCGTGACCTTTGCATGACCTCTGTTGACATGTCCTGATGACTTGTCACCTGAACTTGATATGATGCAAATATGGATGATTTTTGATGATTAGTTGCGATGATATGATCAATCATTTAATTTTACAAAATGGCGCCTAGATGACGTCATCATGATTTGATAACCTTGAAAAGTTTCGTTTCGCATGTCCATAATGATTGCCATACATGACAAGAAAATCAAGGAAACTGACATGCCCGATATTGAGATAAAGTGGTTACTAGCTTTGGCAATGAAAATAAAGAAAATTCTGACGAATATAATAGGTGATCTGTCATATTCATGACAGACCACCTAAAAAGGGTTAAAAAAAAAGAGTCGAGCGAGGTTTGAACCACCGACCCTTGCATTACCAGTCAGGTGCGTTATCCAGTCGACCACAATTGTTTTCGACAGACTGCTTGTGCAAAACGGGAAACTTATTGTCAATGTAAATTTTTCCAAGTAGAAAATTGGCATGATGACAAACCTCTACAAATTCTAGTTTTGAGAGTAGTACAAGCTTTAAAATAAACCAATGGACATATTACCTAAAGGATACATTTTAAGCTAAAACATATTGAAAATTTGACGAGAAAAGACCAATATTTAAGGAATTAGAATCAATTTACATGAGTGTGGTGACATCATGAAACAGAAAACGTTAATTTTTAGTTCCGACGCCATCTTGATGACGTCACGATATTTTTAAGGGCAAATGTGTCATGAAATCATATCTCCCATTCATACTCTATTCGAATAGGAAAAAAAATGGGGGTCAACGGACTCCCTGAAGAGCTACAGTGAATTTTATATAGGCATATTTTTGCCCACTTATGACTTATTTTGCGAGTTTGCACGCGCGTGCAATGCAAATTTGAATGGACGCGCATTCCGGTATTATTGGTCGTAAGAGGCTGAATGAGGTATCAAATTAATCAAAAGATAATGGACAATAGACAGACATAAAATAAATGAATTCTCGAAGAGGCATACCGATGGTAGGAGCAAGAACGCGCATGCATACCTGTGCGCGCGCAAATTCTTGACATGCTCAAAATGGCCTGAAACGTACCCAAACTTGACCACGGTTGATTTGGAGAATTTTCAAATTTTGACACGCGCGTCGTGACCTTTGCATGACCTCTGTTGACATGTCCTGATGACTTGTCACCTGAACTTGATATGATGCAAATATGGATGATTTTTGATGATTAGTTGCGATGATATGATCAATCATTTAATTTTACAAAATGGCGCCTAGATGACGTCATCATGATTTGATAACCTTGAAAGTTTCGTTTCGCATGTCCATAATGATTGCCATACATGACAAGAAAATCAAGGAAACTGACATGCCCGATATTGAGATAAAGTGGTTACTAGCTTTGGCAATGAAAATAAAGAAAATTCTGACGAATATAATAGGTGATCTGTCATATTCATGACAGACCACCTAAAAAGGGTTAAAAAAAAAGAGTCGAGCGAGGTTTGAACCACCGACCCTTGCATTACCAGTCAGGTGCGTTATCCAGTCGACCACAATTGTTTTCGACAGACTGCTTGTGCAAAACGGGAAACTTATTGTCAATGTAAATTTTTCCAAGTAGAAAATTGGCATGATGACAAACCTCTACAAATTCTAGTTTTGAGAGTAGTACAAGCTTTAAAATAAACCAATGGACATATTACCTAAAGGATACATTTTAAGCTAAAACATATTGAAAATTTGACGAGAAAAGACCAATATTTAAGGAATTAGAATCAATTTACATGAGTGTGGTGACATGAAACAGAAAACGTTAATTCTTAGTTCCGACGCCATCTTGATGACGTCACGATATTTTTAAGGGCAAATGTGTCATGAAATTATATCTCCCATTCATACTCTATTCGAATAGGAAAAAAATGTGGGTCAACGGACTCCCTGAAGAGCTACAGTGAATTTTATATAGGCATATTTTTGCCCACTTATGACTTATTTTGCGAGTTTGCACGCGCGTGCAATGCAAATTTGAATGGACGCGCATTCCGGTATTATTGGTCGTAAGAGGATGAATGAGGTATCAAATTAATCAAAAGATAATGGACAATAGACAGACATAAAATAAATGAATTCTCGAAGAGGCATACCGATGGTAGGAGCAAGAACGCGCATGCATACCTGTGCCGCACAAATTCTTGACATGCTCAAAATGGCCTGAAACGTACCCAAACTTGACCACGGTTGATTTGGAGAATTTTCAAATTTTGACACGCGCGCGCGTCGTGACCTTTGCATGACCTCTGTTGACATGTCCTGATGACTTGTCACCTGAACTTGATATGATGCAAATATGGATGATTTTTGATGATTAGTTGCGATGATATGATCAATCATTTAATTTTACAAAATGGCGCCTAGATGACGTCATCATGATTTGATAACCTTGAAAGTTTCGTTTCGCATGTCCATAATGATTGCCATACATGACATGAAAATCAAGGAAACTGACATGCCCGATATTGAGATAAAGTGGTTACTAGCTTTGGCAATGAAAATAAAGAAAATTCTGACGAATATAATAGGTGATCTGTCATATTCATGACAGACCACCTAAAAAGGGTTAAAAAAAAAGAGTCGAGCGAGGTTTGAACCACCGACCCTTGCATTACCAGTCAGGTGCGTTATCCAGTCGACCACAATTGTTTTCGACAGACTGCTTGTGCAAAACGGGAAACTTATTGTCAATGTAAATTTTTCCAAGTAGAAAATTGGCATGATGACAAACCTCTACAAATTCTAGTTTTGAGAGTAGTACAAGCTTTAAAATAAACCAATGGACATATTACCTAAAGGATACATTTTAAGCTAAAACATATTGAAAATTTGGCGAGAAAAGACCAATATTTAAGGAATTAGAATCAATTTACATGAGTGTGGTGACATCATGAAACAGAAAACGTTAATTTTTAGTTCCGACGCCATCTTGATGACGTCACGATATTTTTAAGGGCAAATGTGTCATGAAATTATATCTCCCATTCATACTCTATTCGAATAGGAAAAAAAATGTGGGTCAACGGACTCCCTGAAGAGCTACAGTGAATTTTATATAGGCATATTTTTGCCCACTTATGACTTATTTTGCGAGTTTGCACGCGCGTGCAATGCAAATTTGAATGGACGCGCATTCCGGTATTATTGGTCGTAAGAGGATGAATGAGGTATCAAATTAATCAAAAGATAATGGACAATAGACAGACATAAAATAAATGAATTCTCGAAGAGGCATACCGATGGTAGGAGCAAGAACGCGCATGCATACCTGTGCCGCACAAATTCTTGACATGCTCAAAATGGCCTGAAACGTACCCAAACTTGACCACGGTTGATTTGGAGAATTTTCAAATTTTGACACGCGCGTCGTGACCTTTGCATGACCTCTGTTGACATGTCCTGATGACTTGTCACCTGAACTTGATATGATGCAAATATGGATGATTTTTGATGATTAGTTGCGATGATATGATCAATCATTTAATTTTACAAAATGGCGCCTAGATGACGTCATCATGATTTGATAACCTTGAAAGTTTCGTTTCGCATGTCCATAATGATTGCCATACATGACATGAAAATCAAGGAAACTGACATGCCCGATATTGAGATAAAGTGGTTACTAGCTTTGAAAATAAAGAAAATTCTGACGAATATAATAGGTGATCTGTCATATTCATGACAGACCACCTAAAAAGGGTTAAAAAAAGAGTCGGGCGAGGTTTGAACCGCCGACCCCTGCATTACCAGTCAGGTGCGTTATCCAGTCGACCACAATTGTTTTCGACAGACTGCTTGTGCAAAACGGGAAACTTATTGTCAATGTAAATTTTTCCAAGTAGAAAATTGGCATGATGACAAACCTCTACAAATTCTAGTTTTGAGAGTAGTACAAGCTTTAAAATAAACCAATGGACACATTACCTAAATGATACATTTTAAGCTAAAACATATTGAAAATTTGACGAGAAAAGACCAATATTTAAGGATTTAGAATCAATTTACATGAGTGTGGTGACATCATGAAACAGAAAATTTAATGTTTAGTTCCGACGCCATCTTGATGACGTCACGATGTTTTTAAGGGTCAAATGTGTCATGAAATCATATCTCCCATTCATACTCTATTCGAATAGGAAAAAAAAATTGGGGGTCAACGGACTCCCTGAAGAGCTACAGTGAATTTTATATAGGCATATTTTTGCCCACTTATGACTTATTTTGCGAGTTTGCACGCGCGTGCAATGCATATTTGAATGGACGCGCATTTCGTTATTATTGGTCGTAAGAGGCTGAATAAAGTGTCAAATTAATCAGAAGATCATGGACGATGGACAGACACAAAATAAATGACGACTCGAAGAGGCATAGCGATGGTAGGAGCAAGAACGCGCACGCATACCTGTGCGCGCGCAAATTCGTGACATGCTCAAAATGGCCTGAAACGTACCCAAACTTGACCACGGTTGATTTGGAAAATTTTCAAATTTTGACGCGCGCGTACGTGCGCGTCGTGACCTTTGCATGACCTCTGTTGACATGTCCTGATGACTTGTCACCTGAACTTGATATGATGCAAATATGGATGATTTTTGATGATTAGTTGCGATGATATGATCAATCATTTAATTTTACAAAATGGCGCCTAGATGACGTCATCATGATTTGATAACCTTGAAAGTTTCGTTTCGCATGTCCATAATGATTGCCATACATGACATGAAAATCAAGGAAACTGACATGCCCGATATTGAGATAAAGTGGTTACTAGCTTTGGCAATGAAAATAAAGAAAATTCTGACGAATATAATAGGTGATCTGTCATATTCATGACAGACCACCTAAAAAGGGTTAAAAAAAAGAGTCGAGCGAGGTTTGAACCACCGACCCCTGCATTACCAGTCAGGTGCGTTATCTAGTCGACCACAATTGTTTTCGACAGACTGCTTGTGCAAAACGGGAAACTTATTGTCAATGTAAATTTTTCCAAGTAGAAAATTGGCATGATGACAAACCTCTACAAATTCTAGTTTTGAGAGTAGTACAAGCTTTAAAATAAACCAATGGACATATTACCTAAAGGATACATTTTAAGCTAAAACATATTGAAAATTTGACGAGAAAAAACCAATATTTAAGGAATTAGAATCAATTTACATGAGTGTGGTGACATGAAACAGAAAACGTTAATCTTTGGTTCCGACGCCATCTTGATGACGTCACGATATTTTTAAGGGCAAATGTGTCATGAAATTATATCTCCCATTCATACTCTATTCGAATAGGAAAAAAAATGTGGGTCAACAGACTCCCTGAAGAGCTACAGTGAATTTTATATAGGCATATTTTTGCCCACTTATGACTTATTTTGCGAGTTTGCACGCGCGTGCAATGCATATTTGAATGGACGCGCATTTCGTTATTATTGGTCGTAAAAGGCTGAATGAAGTGTCAAATTAATCAGAAGATCATGGACGATGGACAGACATAAAATAAATGAATTCTCGAAGAGGCATACCGATGGTAGGAGCAAGAACGCGCATGCATACCTGTGCCCGCGCAAATTCTTGACATGCTCAAAATGGCCTGAAACGTACCCAAACTTGACCACGGTTGATTTGGAGAATTTTCAAAGTTTGACACGCGCGTCGTGACCTTTGCATGACCTCTGTTGACATGTCCTGATGACTTGTCACCTGAACTTGATATGATGCAAATATGGATGATTTTTGATGATTAGTTGCGATGATATGATCAATCATTTAATTTTACAAAATGGCGCCTAGATGACGTCATCATGATTTGATAACCTTGAAAGTTTCGTTTCGCATGTCCATAATGATTGCCATACATGACATGAAAATCAAGGAAACTGACATGCCCGATATTGAGATAAAGTGGTTACTAGCTTTGGCAATGAAAATAAAGAAAATTCTGATGAATATAATAGGTGATCTGTCATATTCATGACAGACCACCTAAAAAGGGTTAAAAAAAGAGTCGAGCGAGGTTTGAACCACCGACCCCTGCATTACCAGTCAGGTGCGTTATCCAGTCGACCACAATTGTTTTCGACAGACTGCTTGTGCAAAACGGGAAACTTATTGTCAATGTAAATTTTTCCAAGTAGAAAATTGGCATGATGACAAACCTCTACAAATTCTAGTTTTGAGAGTAGTACAAGCTTTAAAATAAACCAATGGACATATTACCTAAAGGATACATTTTAAGCTAAAACATATTGAAAATTTGGCGAGAAAAGACCAATATTTAAGGAATTAGAATCAATTTACATGAGTGTGGTGACATCATGAAACAGAAAATTTAATGTTTAGTTCCGACGCCATCTTGATGACGTCACGATGTTTTTAAGGGTCAAATGTGTCATGAAATCATATCTCCCATTCATACTCTATTCGAATAGGAAAAAAAAATTGGGGTCAACGGACTCCCTGAAGAGCTACAGTGAATTTTATATAGGCATATTTTTGCCCACTTATGACTTATTTTGCGAGTTTGCACGCGCGTGCAATGCATATTTGAATGGACGCGCATTTCGTTATTATTGGTCGTAAGAGGCTGAATGAAGTATCAAATTAATCAGAAGATCATGGACAATGGACAGACACAAAATAAATGACGACTCGAAGAGGCATAGCGATGGTAGGAGCAAGAACGCGCACGCATACCTGTGCGCGCGCAAATTCTTGACATGCTCAAAATGGCCTGAAACGTACCCAAACTTGACCACGGTTGATTTGGAAAATTTTCAAATTTTGACGCGCGCGTACGTGCGCGTCGTGACCTTTGCATGACCTCTGTTGACATGTCCTGATGACTTGTCACCTGAACTTGATATGATGCAAATATGGATGATTTTTGATGATTAGTTGCGATGATATGATCAATCATTTAATTTTACAAAATGGCGCCTAGATGACGTCATCATGATTTGATAACCTTGAAAAGTTTCGTTTCGCATGTCCATAATGATTGCCATACATGACATGAAAATCAAGGAAATTGACATGCCCGATATTGAGATAAAGTGGTTACTAGCTTTGGCAATAAAAATAAAGAAAATTCTGACGAATATAATAGGTGATCTGTCATATTCATGACAGACCACCTAAAAAGGGTTAAAAAAAAAGAGTCGAGCGAGGTTTGAACCACCGACCCCTGCATTACCAGTCAGGTGCGTTATCCAGTCGACCACAATTGTTTTCGACAGACTGCTTGTGCAAAACGGGAAACTTATTGTCAATGTAAATTTTTCCAAGTAGAAAATTGGCATGATGACAAACCTCTACAAATTCTAGTTTTGAGAGTAGTACAAGCTTTAAAATAAACCAATGGACATATTACCTAAAGGATACATTTTAAGCTAAAACATATTGAAAATTTGGCGAGAAAAAACCAATATTTAAGGAATTAGAATCAATTTACATGAGTGTGGTGACATGAAACAGAAAACGTTAATTTTTAGTTCCGACGCCATCTTGATGACGTCACGATATTTTTAAGGGCAAATGTGTCATGAAATTATATCTCCCATTCATACTCTATTCGAATAGGAAAAAAAATGTGGGTCAACGGACTCCCTGAAGAGCTACAGTGAATTTTATATAGGCATATTTTTGCCCACTTATGACTTATTTTGCGAGTTTGCACGCGCGTGCAATGCAAATTTGAATGGACGCGCATTCCGGTATTATTGGTCGTAAGAGGCTGAATGAGGTATCAAATTAATCAGAAGATAATGGACAATAGACAGACATAAAATAAATGAATTCTCGAAGAGGCATACCGATGGTAGGAGCAAGAACGCGCATGCATACCTGTGCCCGCACAAATTCTTGACATGCTCAAAATGGCCTGAAACGTACCCAAACTTGACCACGGTTGATTTGGAGAATTTTCAAATTTTGACGCGCGCGTACGTGCGCGTCGTGACCTTTGCATGACCTCTGTTGACATGTCCTGATGACTTGTCACCTGAACTTGATATGATGCAAATATGGATGATTTTTGATGATTAGTTGCGATGATATGATCAATCATTTAATTTTACAAAATGGCGCCTAGATGACGTCATCATGATTTGATAACCTTGAAAAGTTTCGTTTCGCATGTCCATAATGATTGCCATACATGACATGAAAATCAAGGAAATTGACATGCCCGATATTGAGATAAAGTGGTTACTAGCTTTGGCAATGAAAATAAAGAAAATTCTGACGAATATAATAGGTGATCTGTCATATTCATGACAGACCACCTAAAAAGGGTTAAAAAAAAAGAGTCGAGCGAGGTTTGAACCACCGACCCCTGCATTACCAGTCAGGTGCGTTATCCAGTCGACCACAATTGTTTTCGACAGACTGCTTGTGCAAAACGGGAAACTTATTGTCAATGTAAATTTTTCCAAGTAGAAAATTGGCATGATGACAAACCTCTACAAATTCTAGTTTTGAGAGTAGTACAAGCTTTAAAATAAACCAATGGACATATTACCTAAAGGATACATTTTAAGCTAAAACATATTGAAAATTTGGCGAGAAAAGACCAATATTTAAGGAATTAGAATCAATTTACATGAGTGTGGTGACATCATGAAACAGAAAACGTTAATTTTTAGTTCCGACGCCATCTTGATGACGTCACGATGTTTTTAAGGGTCAAATGTGTCATGAAATCATATCTCCCATTCATACTCTATTCGAATAGGAAAAAAAAATTGGGGGTCAACAGACTCCCTGAAGAGCTACAGTGAATTTTATATAGGCATATTTTTGCCCACTTATGACTTATTTTGCGAGTTTGCACGCGCGTGCAATGCATATTTGAATGGACGCGCATTTCGTTATTATTGGTCGTAAGAGGCTTAATAAAGTATCAAATTAATCAGAAGATCATGGACAATGGACAGACATAAAATAAATGACGACTCGAAGAGGCATACCGATGGTAGGAGCAAGAACGCGCATGCATACCTGTGCGCGCGCAAATTCTTGACATGCTCAAAATGGCCTGAAACGTACCCA
Source organism: Lytechinus variegatus (assembly GCF_018143015.1). Lineage (NCBI taxonomy): Eukaryota > Metazoa > Echinodermata > Echinoidea > Temnopleuroida > Toxopneustidae > Lytechinus > Lytechinus variegatus. Next base: position 2,524,467 of record NC_054740.1, on the reverse strand, counting down.
AACTTGACCACGGTTGATTTGGAGAATTTTCAAAGTTTGACACGCGCGTCGTGACCTTTGCATGACCTCTGTTGACATGTCCTGATGACTTGTCACCTGAACTTGATATGATGCAAATATGGATGATTTTTGATGATTAGTTGCGATGATATGATCAATCATTTAATTTTACAAAATGGCGCCTAGATGACGTCATCATGATTTGATAACCTTGAAAGTTTCGTTTCGCATGTCCATAATGATTGCCATACATGACATGAAAATCAAGGAAACTGACATGCCCGATATTGAGATAAAGTGGTTACTAGCTTTGGCAATGAAAATAAAGAAAATTCTGACGAATATAATAGGTGATCTGTCATATTCATGACAGACCACCTAAAAAGGGTTAAAAAAAGAGTCGAGCGAGGTTTGAACCACCGACCCCTGCATTACCAGTCAGGTGCGTTATCCAGTCGACCACAATTGTTTTCGACAGACTGCTTGTGCAAAACGGGAAACTTATTGTCAATGTAAATTTTTCCAAGTAGAAAATTGGCATGATGACAAACCTCTACAAATTCTAGTTTTGAGAGTAGTACAAGCTTTAAAATAAACCAATGGACATATTACCTAAAGGATACATTTTAAGCTAAAACATATTGAAAATTTGGCGAGAAAAGACCAATATTTACGGAATTAGAATCAATTTACATGAGTGTGGTGACATCATGAAACAGAAAACGTTAATTTTTAGTTCCGACGCCATCTTGATGACGTCACGATGTTTTTAAGGGTCAAATGTGTCATGAAATCATATCTCCCATTCATACTCTATTCGAATAGGAAAAAAAAATGGGGGTCAACGGACTCCTGAAGAGCTACAGTGAATTTTATATAGGCATATTTTTGCCCACTTATGACTTATTTTGCGAGTTTGCACGCGCGTGCAATGCAAATTTGAATGGACGCGCATTTCGGTATTATTGGTCGTAAGAGGCTGAATAAAGTATCAAATTAATCAGAAGATCATGGACAATGGACAGACATAAAATAAATGACGACTCGAAGAGGCATAGCGATGGTAGGAGCAAGAACGCGCACGCATACCTGTGCGCGCGCAAATTCTTGACATGCTCAAAATGGCCTGAAACGTACCCAAACTTGACCACGGTTGATTTGGAAAATTTTGAAATTTTGACCCGCGCGTACGTGTGCGTCGTGACCTTTGCATGACCTCTGTTGACATGTCCTGATGACTTGTCACCTGAACTTGATATGATGCAAATATGGATGATTTTTGATGATTAGTTGCGATGATATGATCAATCATTTAATTTTACAAAATGGCGCCTAGATGACGTCATCATGATTTGATAACCTTGAAAGTTTCGTTTCGCATGTCCATAATGATTGCCATACATGACATGAAAATCAAGGAAACTGACATGCCCGATATTGAGATAAAGTGGTTACTAGCTTTGGCAATGAAAAATAAAGAAAATTCTGACGAATATAATAGGTGATCTGTCATATTCATGACAGACCACCTAAAAAGGGTTAAAAAAAAAGAGTCGAGCGAGGTTTGAACCACCGACCCTTGCATTACCAGTCAGGTGCATTATCAAGTCGACCACAATTGTTTTCGACAGACTGCTTGTGCAAAACGGGAAACTTATTGTCAATGTAAATTTTTCCAAGTAGAAAATTGGCATGATGACAAACCTCTACAAATTCTAGTTTTGAGAGTAGTACAAGCTTTAAAATAAACCAATGGACATATTACCTAAAGGATACATTTTAAGCTAAAACATATTGAAAATTTGACGAGAAAAAACCAATATTTAAGGAATTAGAATCAATTTACATGAGTGTGGTGACATCATGAAACAGAAAACGTTAATTTTTAGTTCCGACGCCATCTTGATGACGTCACGATGTTTTTAAGGGTCAAATGTGTCATGAAATCATATCTCCCATTCATACTCTATTCGAATAGGAAAAAAAATTGGGGGTCAACGGACTCCCTGAAGAGCTACAGTGAATTTTATATAGGCATATTTTTGCCCACTTATGACTTATTTTGCGAGTTTGCACGCGCGTGCAATGCAAATTTGAATGGACGCGCATTCCGGTATTATTGGTCGTAAGAGGCTGAATGAGTGTATCAAATTAATCAGAAGATCATGGACGATGGACAGACATAAAATAAATGAATTCTCGAAGAGGCATACCGATGGTAGGAGCAAGAACGCGCATGCATACCTGTGCCCGCGCAAATTCTTGACATGCTCAAAATGGCCTGAAACGTACCCAAACTTGACCACGGTTGATTTGGAGAATTTTCAAAGTTTGACACGCGCGTCGTGACCTTTGCATGACCTCTGTTGACATGTCCTGATGACTTGTCACCTGAACTTGATATGATGCAAATATGGATGATTTTTGATGATTAGTTGCGATGATATGATCAATCATTTAATTTTACAAAATGGCGCCTAGATGACGTCATCATGATTTGATAACCTTGAAAGTTTCGTTTCGCATGTCCATAATGATTGCCATACATGACATGAAAATCAAGGAAACTGACATGCCCGATATTGAGATAAAGTGGTTACTAGCTTTGGCAATGAAAATAAAGAAAATTCTGACGAATATAATAGGTGATCTGTCATATTCATGACAGACCACCTAAAAAGGGTTAAAAAAAGAGTCGGGCGAGGTTTGAACCACCGACCCCTGCATTACCAGTCAGGTGCGTTATCCAGTCGACCACAATTGTTTTCGACAGACTGCTTGTGCAAAACGGGAAACTTATTGTCAATGTAAATTTTTCCAAGTAGAAAATTGGCATGATGACAAACCTCTACAAATTCTAGTTTTGAGAGTAGTACAAGCTTTAAAATAAACCAATGGACACATTACCTAAATGATACATTTTAAGCTAAAACATATTGAAAATTTGACGAGAAAAGACCAATATTTAAGGATTTAGAATCAATTTACATGAGTGTGGTGACATCATGAAACAGAAAATTTAATGTTTAGTTCCGACGCCATCTTGATGACGTCACGATGTTTTTAAGGGTCAAATGTGTCATGAAATCATATCTCCCATTCATACTCTATTCGAATAGGAAAAAAAATTCGGGGTCAACGGACTTCCTGAAGAGCTACAGTGAATTTTATATAGGCATATTTTTGCCCACTTATGACTTATTTTGCGAGTTTGCACGCGCGTGCAATGCATATTTGAATGGACGCGCATTTCGTTATTATTGGTCGTAAGAGGCTGAATAAAGTGTCAAATTAATCAGAAGATCATGGACGATGGACAGACACAAAATAAATGACGACTCGAAGAGGCATAGCGATGGTAGGAGCAAGAACGCGCACGCATACCTGTGCGCGCGCAAATTCGTGACATGCTCAAAATGGCCTGAAACGTACCCAAACTTGACCACGGTTGATTTGGAAATTTTCAAATTTTGACGCGCGCGTACGTGCGCGTCGTGACCTTTGCATGACCTCTGTTGACATGTCCTGATGACTTGTCACCTGAACTTGATATGATGCAAATATGGATGATTTTTGATGATTAGTTGCGATGATATGATCAATCATTTAATTTTACAAAATGGCGCCTAGATGACGTCATCATGATTTGATAACCTTGAAAGTTTCGTTTCGCATGTCCATAATGATTGCCATACATGACATGAAAATCAAGGAAACTGACATGCCCGATATTGAGATAAAGTGGTTACTAGCTTTGGCAATGAAAATAAAGAAAATTCTGACGAATATAATAGGTGATCTGTCATATTCATGACAGACCACCTAAAAAGGGTTAAAAAAAAAGAGTCGAGCGAGGTTTGAACCACCGACCCTTGCATTACCAGTCAGGTGCGTTATCCAGTCGACCACAATTGTTTTCGACAGACTGCTTGTGCAAAACGGGAAACTTATTGTCAATGTAAATTTTTCCAAGTAGAAAATTGGCATGATGACAAACCTCTACAAATTCTAGTTTTGAGAGTAGTACAAGCTTTAAAATAAACCAATGGACACATTACCTAAATGATACATTTTAAGCTAAAACATATTGAAAATTTGACGAGAAAAAACCAATATTTAAGGATTTAGAATCAATTTACATGAGTGTGGTGACATCATGAAACAGAAAATTTAATGTTTAGTTCCGACGCCATCTTGATGACGTCACGATGTTTTTAAGGGTCAAATGTGTCATGAAATCATATCTCCCATTCATACTCTATTCGAATAGGAAAAAAAAATTGGGGGTCAACGGACTCCCTGAAGAGCTACAGTGAATTTTATATAGGCATATTTTTGCCCACTTATGACTTATTTTGCGAGTTTGCACGCGCGTGCAATGCATATTTGAATGGACGCGCATTTCGTTATTATTGGTCGTAAGAGGCTGAATAAAGTGTCAAATTAATCAGAAGATCATGGACGATGGACAGACACAAAATAAATGACGACTCGAAGAGGCATAGCGATGGTAGGAGCAAGAACGCGCACGCATACCTGTGCGCGCGCAAATTCGTGACATGCTCAAAATGGCCTGAAACGTACCCAAAGTTGACCACGGTTGATTTGGAAAGTTTTCAAATTTTGACGCGCGCGTACGTGCGCGTCGTGACCTTTGCATGACCTCTGTTGACATGTCCTGATGACTTGTCACCTGAACTTGATATGATGCAAATATGGATGATTTTTGATGATTAGTTGCGATGATATGATCAATCATTTAATTTTACAAAATGGCGCCTAGATGACGTCATCATGATTTGATAACCTTGAAAGTTTCGTTTCGCATGTCCATAATGATTGCCATACATGACATGAAAATCAAGGAAACTGACATGCCCGATATTGAGATAAAGTGGTTACTAGCTTTGGCAATGAAAATAAAGAAAATTCTGACGAATATAATAGGTGATCTGTCATATTCATGACAGACCACCTAAAAAGGGTTAAAAAAAAAGAGTCGAGCGAGGTTTGAACCACCGACCCTTGCATTACCAGTCAGGTGCATTATCAAGTCGACCACAATTGTTTTCGACAGACTGCTTGTGCAAAACGGGAAACTTATTGTCAATGTAAATTTTTCCAAGTAGAAAATTGGCATGATGACAAACCTCTACAAATTCTAGTTTTGAGAGTAGTACAAGCTTTAAAATAAACCAATGGACATATTACCTAAAGGATACATTTTAAGCTAAAACATATTGAAAATTTGGCGAGAAAAGACCAATATTTAAGGAATTAGAATCAATTTACATGAGTGTGGTGACATCATGAAACAGAAAACGTTAATTTTTAGTTCCGACGCCATCTTGATGACGTCACGATGTTTTTAAGGGTCAAATGTGTCATGAAATCATATCTCCCATTCATACTCTATTCGAATAGGAAAAAAAAATGGGGGTCAACAGACTCCCTGAAGAGCTACAGTGAATTTTATATAGGCATATTTTTGCCCACTTATGACTTATTTTGCGAGTTTGCACGCGCGTGCAATGCATATTTGAATGGACGCGCATTTCGTTATTATTGGTCGTAAAAGGCTGAATGAAGTGTCAAATTAATCAGAAGATCATGGACGATGGACAGACATAAAATAAATGAATTCTCGAAGAGGCATACCGATGGTAGGAGCAAGAACGCGCATGCATACCTGTGCCCGCGCAAATTCTTGACATGCTCAAAATGGCCTGAAACGTACCCAAACTTGACCACGGTTGATTTGGAGAATTTTCAAAGTTTGACACGCGCGTCGTGACCTTTGCATGACCTCTGTTGACATGTCCTGATGACTTGTCACCTGAACTTGATATGATGCAAATATGGATGATTTTTGATGATTAGTTGCGATGATATGATCAATCATTTAATTTTACAAAATGGCGCCTAGATGACGTCATCATGATTTGATAACCTTGAAAGTTTCGTTTCGCATGTCCATAATGATTGCCATACATGACATGAAAATCAAGGAAACTGACATGCCCGATATTGAGATAAAGTGGTTACTAGCTTTGGCAATGAAAATAAAGAAAATTCTGATGAATATAATAGGTGATCTGTCATATTCATGACAGACCACCTAAAAAGGGTTAAAAAAAGAGTCGGGCGAGGTTTGAACCGCCGACCCCTGCATTACCAGTCAGGTGCGTTATCCAGTCGACCACAATTGTTTTCGACAGACTGCTTGTGCAAAACGGCAAACTTATTGTCAATGTAAATTTTTCCAAGTAGAAAATTGGCATGATGACAAACCTCTACAAATTCTAGTTTTGAGAGTAGTACAAGCTTTAAAATAAACCAATGGACACATTACCTAAATGATACATTTTAAGCTAAAACATATTGAAAATTTGACGAGAAAAGACCAATATTTAAGGATTTAGAATCAATTTACATGAGTGTGGTGACATCATGAAACAGAAAATTTAATGTTTAGTTCCGACGCCATCTTGATGACGTCACGATGTTTTTAAGGGTCAAATGTGTCATGAAATC